>NW_027366257.1:0-76983 GCF_046119375.1 Phyllobates terribilis
TGGCCGTTAGCTACTATATCAAGGATTTTTGGCATGTTTTAGAGTGCATATTGTCATGATTCAGACCAAGCGAAGCCGAGGCACTAAATACGATGATTATTAGCTTCCGAGGGAAAGACAGCCAAAAGGGTGCAAGATGGAACCGCTGGCGCCAGTGGTGTGACAGCGCCTCAAGACACGCGACTACGCCAGGTGCACGCCAGTTCCCCAGCACCGCGCACCCATGACAGCACACAGAGACAAAGTTCAATTTCCGACCCTGGACGCGACCACGCCGAAACGCGTGTGCCCGCCCCCCTGACGGGCCAGGATTTCTTCGAAACCCTAGCTTTTCCTTGTGCTGCGCTTGGGCTTTGGGCTTCCTCCATTTATAAAGTATGGGCTAGGGTTTAATTAGGTTAATGCTTGTCATTTAGATTAAATAAGGAGAGCTTTTCCTCCTCCCTAATCATCATTTATTCACATTTCAATGTACGTAGTTTAGCAATGAGCCAGGAGTAGTGTTCTAGACTTTGTACGGTTGGTTCGAGCCACTAGGCCGGTTCAATGTGAGGTTTCTATCCTTGTTTCTCATTTATAATATTTCTCTAATTCTTTTTCCTCTTGCATTTATTATCTATTGACTTGAATTTGCATTCTGGATTGATTACCTAGGTTGTTTAGTTCAATTTAATATAGCGAGGACCTAGTTTATCCTAGTTGGAGAACCCTGCCTACTTAGTAACAAAAATCACTACTTGGACTAGTTAGAATTGTAGGGATGTGGAGGTTAATGATGTGTTAGTTGCCAAGTGGCTTTGCACCTTCCTATCTATTCTTTTGCTTTATACCGCCTAGGAGAAAGTCTTAATAATTTTAGGGATGGATTTGTAGGTAAGGGCTATTAGGACTAGTTGACTTAATTAGCTATTCTAGAACAAGGATTGGGGCAATTAGAGGACATATATGGATTAAGAATAGGAGAGAGAACCCAAATAGAGGAACCTAGGACCATTGAATCATGATAGTAGGTGTAGACCAACCATATGAAGTGTTCGTCCCATTTTAATCAAAAAAGAAACCAGTTTTACAAAACCCCCTTTTGTTACTTTTCTATGTTAGTCTTATTAATATCGTAAAAATTGATTGCTTTTCGGTTACCTTTGGGATTTGACCCCTACTTGCTAGTCTACTCTTGTAGAGAAGTTGGAAGGGATTTATTTTGATCGGAGGGCCTAACGACAGCCTCATCCGTCTGTCAAACGCCTCCTCCTTGAATTCAGAAAGTTGTATGGAATGTCCCAAACTAGAAGTAAAAATTACGAAGCTTGAAACTGAAAAACGAACTCTATCTTTAGAAAAGGAAAAAGCTTATGAAAGAAATAGATAACCTTAAGCAAGAAGACAATAGGAAAAGAATATCTTGGAATGATGAACTTATAGAAGCAAAGGCTGAGAGTTTGAGGGAAGATTTTCCAAAAGTATTGTCTCACATCCTGTACTGGGGTACGTCGTGTCTTCCTCAAGTCAAAAACAAGGAAAGTGTCCTTGGGGTGGCAAGAAAGTCTTTGACTCCAAAAGAACAGTATGTTATCCCCAGTACTGGGTGCAACCACTGTAAACCTAAGGAGAAAGGAAGACCTTCCATCTCCGAAGACAAGACCAGGTTTGATGGACAGAAAGCACATGCAATATGGCTCAAGCAACTCCGAACGTTAACCCAACCCATATAGACTTTCAAGCTAGGAAAGATAAAGACCTATTTGTCCTGGATAAATCAAATATGTTAATCCAAAATGTCATAGAGTTTGTTAGCATTGTGGAAGTAAGGACACTATAAGCATGAATGCTACACTAGGCTAATAATGTTAGAAAAGGATTATAACTCCCCACCTAATGGTCACACCATTTCTTACTTAAAACCTAGGGTAAAAATGCAAGGAAGTGTTACTAAAACTAAGATTGCTGCCCCTGCTGCCCCCAAGCCTAATAAGACTAACCTTACTTGGGTCTGTAAAGAACTAATATTTTATATACATGGGAAAGTGAGAAAGATTTCTTGGTACACAGATAGAGCTTGTTAATGACATATGACGGGAAAGTTTGATTGGTTTGTCTCGCTTTTACAAGAGTCTGAAGGCTCAATCTTGTTTGGAAATGAGAGTAAAAGAGAGGTTACATGTATGGGTAAGGTAAGTATCTCTGACTATGTCACTATGGAAAATGTTAATTTGGTGAACAACCTCAAATTCTATCTCCTATGCGTAGCCAAACAATGTCAAGGAGGGAAGTATGAGGTTGTCTTCACCATTAAAGACTGCATTGTGTTGAATGTTAAGACAGGTAAAACAGTGTTAAAGAGTCTATGTGACAGTAAGGTTTATAGGGTAGACCCTTCATTCACCCCAGAAGGGAAAGTATGCCTTTCCTCCATAAAGGAGGAATCTGAATTATGGCACTAGATGATTGGACATGCCAGCTTTAGACTTTTATCCAAACTTCATTCAAAGGAACTTGTGGAAGGACTACCAAAGATAGAAGCACAAAACGATCAGGTATTCAGTGCATGTATAAGAGGCAAGCATGTAAGAAATTCATTCAAATCCAAGAAAGAGGTAAGCACCTCTAAACCACTCGATCTCATTCACATGGATTTATGTGGCCTCATGCAAACTCTAAGCCGTGGTGGAAGTAGATATTTGTTTGTCATTGTCGATGACTGCTCCAGGTACACATGGACAGTCTTCCTTCCCTCAAAGGAGGACGTTTTTCTCAGACTTTGTGTTACGGAAGAAACGAGTAGAGCTTCAAATCAAGAGCCCTCTAAAGACCATTTGTACTGACCACAGAATGGAGTTCGATAACTCTCAGTTCCTTTCCCTATGCTTGGACAGTGGTATAGATCATAATTTCCGCAAGAACTCCTCAGCAAAACAGGGTGGTAGAAAGAAAGAAAAGAGCCTTGAAGGACATGAACCTAACACTACTAATCGTGAGTGGATTTCCCAGAAACTTTTAGGCAGAGGTTGCAACACACGTCCAGCTATATACTTAACAGAGCGTTCTTAAGGCCCATGATTGAGAAAACTTCCTATGAGCTACTGAAGGGACGCATACCCAATGTAAGTAACTTACATGCCTTTGGTTGCATGTGCTTTCCTCATATCAACGGAAAAGAGAACTTGGGAAAGTTTGAGAAGTGACATCGGAGTTTTTATGGGGTACTCCTCCCACAACAATGAATACAAAGTGTTCATCTAGAGAACCAGGGAAGTCGATGCAAGTGTTCATGCGAGATTCGAAGAACAAAACATGGTTGGAGACAAACTTTGAGACCCTAATGCTCCTCCACTAATAGAGAACAAGAACTTACCTCTCTTGGTAACCCCAATACATGGACCAGGAGAAGAACATGATACATCCCCGCTTTCAAACCATCAAGAAGATGTCCCTTTACAAGAGGTGCTACCCCTTCTTAGGATTCTCCATCCCAAGAAACTCACATGGAATAGGGGGAATCCAGTAATCAAGGACCACAAGATATCGCTAGCACCTCTCAGACTCCTATCGTGGATCATGACAATCCCCTAGGTGCTCGAGATTGCGTTTCTCCAACTTGGTTGAGTGACTATGAATGTTACATTGCCTCCGAACAAGAAAAAGACACAAACCCACTTTAGAAGGTAAGGGATGAGGTAAGTTTCCCTCAGCAAAACTCTTATACTTTCACTTCTTTTGCTTCTCTAGTGGAACCTAAGACTGTAGGTGAAGCACTAAAGGACCCTGAATGGGTAAAGGCAATGCAAGAAGAACTTCACCAGTTTGAAAGAAACAATGAATGGAGACTGGTTCCTAGACCAGCAAACCGAACATGCATTAGAACAAAATGGGTCTTTAGGAAGAAATTGGATGACAAAGGACAAGTCACGAGGAACAAGGAAAGGTTTATAGTCAAGGGATACAACCAGCAAGAGGGAATCGACTATGACGAGACCTTCCCTCCCCTCGCTAGGTTAGAATCCATTAGACTAGTAATTGCATATTCTACCTATCATGGCTTTAAACTGCAGCAGATGAATGTCAAAAAGGCATTTTTGAACATATTTCTCTAGGAGGGAGTATACGTGGAGTAGACTTCAGAATTTGAGGATCAATCTCATCCAAACCATGTATTTGTGTTAGACAAGGTGTTGTGTGGTCTTAAACGGGCACCTCGTGCTTGGTATGAAAGACTCTCTTCCTTCTGCGAGACGGGAAGCACACGCTGGTGGTACAAGTGTACGTGGATGACATCATATTCGGATCCATAAATGAAGCCCTGGTGAATAAGTTCACAAAGCTCATGGAAACCGAGTTCGAGATGAGCATGGTAGGTGAGTTAAAGTTCGTTCTCCGATTCCAGGTAGTCCAAACCGAGGAAGGGACCAAGGTGCATCAACAAAAGTATATCCAAGAATGCATCAAGAAATTTGGCATGAATGATGCTAAACCGTTATCGACTCCGATGTCTCTGAATGACTTAGTAGGGAAGGATGGAAATGAAAGGGATGTTGCTCAAACACTATATATGGGAATTATTGGTACATTAGTATATCTAATGACAAGTAGGCCAGATGTTATATATAGCGTGTGTTTGTGTGCCAGGTTTCAAGCAAATCCAAAAGAGACACACATCAAAGCGGTGAAAAGGGTACTCAGATACTTACGGGGAACACATGACCTATGCCTAGGGTATCCATGTTGAGGATATCTCAAATTAATTGGATACACTAATGTTGACTTTGCAGAGAACAAGGTGGATAAGTCTACCTCTAGAATGGCTCAATTTCATGGGCCATGCCTTGTTTTTTAATGGGGATCCAAGAAGCAAACTTTCGTGGCTTTCTCCACTACCGAGGTTGAGTACGTTGTCATTTCTGCATGTTGTTCCCAACTCTTGTGGCTCAAACCAACCAAGTGAGTTTGGTATTATTATTGATTTAGTTCCTATACTTTGTGATAACAAAAGTGCTAGAAACATATCTAAGAATCTTGTGCATCATTCTAGAACAAAACATATTGAAATAAGACATTACTTTCTTCGTGATTGTGTGTAAAAAGGGATGGTAATGATGGAATTCTGCCGCACAAAGGATCAAATCGCTGATATCTTCACAAAGGAATTTAACAGGGAACCTTTTGAGAACCTACGAATGGAACTTGGTATGATCTCTCTCTCCTAATTGTTTTCTCCTTAGAAATGCCCCTGATAACTGATTGAAATAAGTGATTTTTATTCATTATAGGATAGACTCTCAAACACTAAGTACACCTCGTACTTATGAGTTATACATTGCTTCTTTCCGTGCTTGATTTTTACTTGTCCATTCCTTGTCATATTTGATTGTTTCTATGAATGCTTTATTTGAAAATTACAAAGGTCGCTTTCCAGCCCAAAATATTCCTCCCAGTGAATTTTTAATCCAACATTATAAGCCCAAATGACGGAGGAAATCTACAGCCGTCCCTAAACCCCTTATAGCATGAACAATCATATAAGCCCATTTTCCTTATATTAACTAGACATGTTCTGTTAAAATAGTAAAACACATTCATTAAAATTAAAATTATTTTTGTGGGATGATCTCCTTGAGAAACCATCTTTGGTACGCGCCCCTATCCATTACACAACCTCACTATTTGTCAATGGACGAGGAAAGTCTATAAGACGGAATTTGAAACTTCAAAGTGTGTGGCAAATGTGGGCATCTTGAAAAAGGAGAGGGGGAAAAAACGAAAAATCAGGCTGTATTAATTTTGATTCTGATATGAACTGATTTGATAAGAAGACTGCACAATTTCAGAGAAAGAAAAATCATCACATTGATTGTTGGGATTCAGTGATATTTCCGGGCACTCTTCATGCAAAAAAGAAGATCAATCACCTCAAAACTTTCATCTTCTGCATCCCTCTAGTTTTCTCTCCCAAAAACACTCCTAAGCTCCTCAAAATCTCAACCATAGCTTCTTCCATCTCTCAAAAAGTTTCTTCGACGCTTAGAAACTCCAAAAATGATTCGAAAAAAATTATTGGCCGTCGGAATTGACATCACCGTTCTCACCATTCCTCAAAGAGAACTCATAGAAACCCTTCATAAGAAACCCTATCTCCCAAACCTTGCCTAGAAATGGTGGTCTATACTCCACCCACCCAATCAACCGTCAAGCCTCAACCAGACAAACCATCTCCGACTAAACACATCCCCGAAAACCCTAACCTCACTGGTGAATCCTCTGAGTTGGCGCCACGGTGAGTCTCGTCTCCTTCAATGAATGTACCAACCTTTACTGAGTCAACAAAGGAAAGAGAGGACAAGATCCAAGAAACTCCAGGTCCAACCAAGAAAGGGACAAAAAGATATGTCCCTAATCTGGTCAAAAGGCCCACCTGAGTCTCTTCAAGATATCTAAAAACTCTCTCCGACACCGATGAAGAAGGGAGTCAGCACCTAAACGGGCGAAAACTGAAAGGCCACTACGTCAATTGACAAGAGGATCAGTAACAGAGGCGGTAAAGGTAAAAATGAGGACTTCGCTTCTTCTATCCGAGAAATGTAGGCTCGTCCTATCATCAAGGAGATGCTCTACACCGCCATATTTCTAGAAGACAACAAGCTAACCAGCGTGCACGAGCTCTTTCTCATACAAGGATGGGATGATCTGTTCTTCAATAAGATACTTGTCACTTCCATCCTTGTACGTGAATTCTATTCTTCACTTTCCTTAGAGGAGAATAATGTTTGATTTATGGGAACATACAAAATTGGAAAGACTGTGTATACATTTACTAGTGGAGACTGGATATGATTCTGAGAGTTCCGCACGAGGGTTTTGATCTATATGGAAAAGGGGCATGTCCTAAAGGTAGAAAATGTGGGACTGTGCGTGCTGTCTCTAAGGATCCCAAAGCTTCCTTGACCGGGGAACTGCCCACGGTGTCTATGTCTATCACTCTTAGGGTTGATCCTATATTCTTATTGTCCAATATTAATCCAAGAGAACAAAACAAGAATGTACTGCTTATACAGGATGTCATAATGATGGACAAGCTCATTAAGCGTGAGAAGATGAGTCTGCCCAGGATTATGATGCATCATATAGCCCAAGTTAGAGGAAGAAAGTCTCACGGTCTCCCCTTCCCATCAGACATCCGGAAAATCATGGAATACAATGAGGTATATGCAACACGGTTGAACAACATGGTGCAGTCAAAGCAGTTGGGAAAAAACACACTCAAGAAGATGTAGTTTCATCCAACTGAGGATGGAAGGGAACGCGTATCTATGAGCATGATCAAAAGCAAAGCTAAGGTGGTTGAGAAAGGGTGCTCTCTTAAGGAATCTGTAGAATTTCGAGTGGGTTAGGGTGACTCGAAGTATAGAAGGTTGTGTGTTGTTGTGAATGGCTTGGTCAGGAAGGTGGAGAAGTTGCAAGTTGTGATAGAAGAGTTGTCCTCAAATGCCACCTCTGTTGAGGAATCGGAAATTGAATGACTGGTTCCTTGTCCTTGACTAATCCCCAAACACCTTATCCACCCCATCACTTCCTCTGTTTTTTGTTTTCTTGTTAAAACTTTTGTGGTTTGCGTGTGTTGTGTTTTGGTGAAACTCTCTAATATGCCTTTTTCTTGAGATAAGTGAATTGTCCTAGCGTGCGCTGGCAATTCTGTATGGTTTTATGAACTACTTGTTTTCTTTTATGGTGAATGTTGCTCCTTTTATAATGTCTGATAAATTTCTTTTTGATGATGTCAAAAGGGGAAAAATATAGGGGGTAGCTATTTGAGTGGTAATGAAATGCTATAGTTCTAGGTTGTATTGATCTAAGGGAGAACGATTCCTTGACTAGATGAGACCTTTATGCCTATGTCGATATTTTATGTCTCAAAAGTAAATGGTGTTTGTTACCATCAAAAAGGGGAAAATTTGTTAGGATTCCTTGGTTTTGGTAGTGACAAATGCTTTCTAATAACGCTTACCCGAGTGTGTATTACTGAGTTTATTTTAGTAAAGTTTCCTTCCTAGGAAAGTTTCTACATATAGGAAGTATACTATTTTAGGAACGAATACCGCATAAATAATAGCAATGAGAAGAGAACGAACCTCAGGGTCTAGGCCGGTCATGATTAGCTTGGAGAGATTCACATCTAGAATGAGGCGATAAAAGTTATTAGGCCGTTAGGAAGATATAACAATGAATTTTGGAAAAGGAGATACGCTGATTAGGTTAATAATATATGGAAAGATATATTATTAGTTTAATTAAAAAGGAGATCGTATTGTGTATTACGGTCAAGGTAGATCTGCGCAACATATAAAAGGGATCGCAATCTTGAAGAAAGGTCGCACGCTTAACTGGGATATTCACGTAGGTCTTTAGCAGAGAGAATTACACATTGCAAGGGTTGAGTTCTGGCACAAGTGAGAAGAGAGATTATAGTTGAAATCTGAGTTCTTTGTTTCCAACGGACAAGAAATCAATAAATGTGTGTGGTTCAAAATCCTTCTCGTGAAAAACTAGAAAGTACTAGTTTTACTCTATATTAGTTTGAATCGAGTTTTCCAGTCTAAACTCAGTGTTCGTAGACTGTTTTCAAAGTATTCCACTAGATAGCTCACAGGGAAGGAACACTCGTTTCCTTGAGACGCTTACGTCGTAAACGATCCAACAAATAAGTTGGTTCGTTGAATGTGATGCTAGAGAGGTGCTGAGTTGGTGTCTGCTTTAACCATGGAAGATCAGCCGGTGGGCGAGCGGTTTCACATTCTGGGCAAATGTCGTGAAATCCTGAAATGGAAAGGCTGGGAAGCTAAATTGCAATGGATATCGGGGAAACAAAATGCTGCAGATGATTGGTTAGCGAAGAGGAGCATGAACTAACAGGAGCATTAGAAGATGATACATACCCCCTACTTAATTGCAATTTATATAAATAAGGAGACCCCAGTTGTATATGGGAATCCTCCGATATTTTAGTTTCATGTTGTAGGGCTTGCCCACCTTCTTTTACCAAAAAATAATAATATGTTATTAGTTGTAAGTAGATTATTGAAAAAGATCTTTTAGTTTCACGTTCTTATATTAAAAATTAGGTTCGATGGTAGAAAAACCTAACGGCCGTTTATATTGAAAGGTTTATATGAGAAAGTATTAGCGATAAAATTATGTAATTTAATAAAAAGAATAAATTGGAGGTTTTAGATTAAAATAAACTACATGCTAAGAAGATGTCACGTTGCATCCACTTGTTATACACTTGTCAGTCGTCGGAGCTCCGTCGGACCTTGCCGGAGTGTCGTTCTGTCGGACCTCACCAGACTGCTGATGGAGTGCCGTTGGACCATCGATGGCGCATCGCCTGACCCTTTCTGGAGTGTCACTCTGTGTTACCCATCAGAGTAGAGTCATGAAAAGGATATAGGATGAAGATAGATTGGAGTACGAAGCTCATACGAAATACTCACCAGATTACACGTAGAAGATCCAAGGGAGGAATAGATCTTTAAGCATAGAAATCATAGGATAGAATTTAGAGAGAGGAAATTGTATTGAGGAATAGATCTTTAAGCATAGAAATCATAGGATAGAATTTAGAGAGAGGAAATTGTATTGAGAGTAATGAATGATTGTAGTGTTACAATGTTAGCAGTACAAGGCTTTATATAGTGTTTTCCCGCTTATACTTGTACTCTCAGTTCAGTTACATTGTTCACAACTAACTCGCATTCTAATAATCAAGTTACACTTCCTTTTTCCATGTCAAATCTTCCCTCCCTGGAAGAACCTTGTCCAGAAGGCTCAAGTTAGGAAACTTGGCTTGAATGTCAAAGAGAAATTCCCAAGATGCTTCCTCTTCAGGTTGATTGAGCCATTTAATGAGCACTTGTGTCGCCTCACGCCCTTGACGATTGACAGAGCGGTGATCCAGTATATACTCAGGTTCTTTGGTAAAAATATCAGGTAGAACCGAAGGCAGCTGGTTAGGCAATAGAGAGGAACCCATATGTTCTTTCAATTGAGACACATGAATGGTTGGATGAATCCTTGAGCCAGTTGGTAATGATAACTTGTAAACTACAAACCCACAACGATCAATAATGCGAAAAGGGCCATAATACTTAGGAGCCAATTTGTTGCTGGATCTCTGAGCTACACTCTGATGTTGGTATGGCTAGAGTTTGACAAAAACTGAATCTCCAATGTCAAAACTTCGTTCAGATCGATGTGCATTAGCCGACTGTATCATTCTATTTTGAGCTCTATGTAGATGAAACTTGAGTAACTGTATCATATTTTCTCTATCCTGAAGACAACGAGAGACCACTTCAACCTTAGACTCACCCGGAAAATAAGGTAGATGAATTGGTGGAGGTCGGCCATAGACAATTTCAAATGGAGTCATCATTGTAGAGGAGTGGTAAGTAGTATTATACAAAAATTCGGCCAATGAGAGCCACTTACTCCATAGTTTGGGTCGATCACTTGTCATACACCTGAGGTAAGTTTCGAGACAGCGATTCACCACCTCGGTTTGACCATCCGTTTGTGGATGATAGTTAGTGGAAAGGTTCAACTGAACGCCATGTAAGGTGAACAATTCCTTCTAGAAATCACTAAGGAATACTGAGTCACGATCACTTGTAATTGAAGTAGGGAAATCGTGTAAGCGATATACACTGTCTAAATATTGCTGAGCTACAGAGGCCGCTGTGTAAGGATGAGAGAGAGCCATAAAATGAGCTGCTTTACTCATGCGATCCTCTACTACAAATATAACTGATTTCCAAACAACAAAGGCAAGCCATCTATAAAATCCATCGTCACATCAGTCCAAACTGCATCAGGAACAGGTAATGGTTGTAAAAGGCCTGGATAAGCCGCTGTGACATATTTGCTTTGTTGACAAACATTGCAACTATGAATGTAAGCCTGAGTATCTTTGCTCATGCCCTTCCAATAAAACAGAGAACGAACCCTGTGCAATGTAGCACCACATCCGGAATCTCCACTACTTCCTGACCCATGTAACCACTGTAAAAGTTTATCCTTGAATTGAGGAAGATTGGCAATAACTAACTTGTTCTTCCTTCTGAGTATTCCATTAACCCAAGTGTAGTTAGGTTTAGCTAATGGATCTGTCATTAATGCCGCAATAATCTGTTGCCGCTCATCATCTAACGTATAGGCAGTTGTGATATCATCCATGAGCTCAGAATGAGAGGTAGTAATTTCCATAATTAATGGCTCAGAGTTATCTACCCGCGAGAGTGCATTTGCCACTGGATTTTCCTTTCCTTGCTTATACTAAATATCGTAGTTAAACTCCAACAATTTGGGTAACCATTGATGTTGAACTGGTGTATTCAACCATTGCTCAAGCAAATATTTAAGACTGTGTTGATTGGTTTTGATGATGAAATGGCGATGAAGGAGATAGTGGAGCCATTTGCATACAACATAAACTACAACAAGTAATTCTTTCTCATAAATGAATAGCAAATGTTCTTTACCTCGCAAATGGCGACTGATATATGCAAGGGGGTGACCTTCTTGCATTAAAACTGCCCCGATACCATACCCATATGCGTGTGTCTCAACTAAAAATTCATTATTGAAATCTAGAGGTGCAAGTACTGGGCTATTACATAAAGCTTCCTTCAAGAGATTAAATGCTTCCTCAGCTCCTAAATTCCAGGAAAAACTATCTTTGTACAATAACTGATTTAACGGTCTTGCAATGGCCCCAAAATTCCTCATAAAGTGCCTGTAATACACTGCGAGACCCAATAATCCCTAAGTTGCTTGGGAGTTGTTGGAATTGGCCACTACTATACTACTTCAATCTTCCTAGGATTAGTGGAAATTCCCATTGAAGATATAAAATGTCCCTAATACTCGATCTTTGACAAAGCAAACTCACATTTACTCTCCTTAGCGAACAGCTGATTAGCACGCATCAACAGAAATACCTGCCTCGGGTGAAGAACATGGTCTGACAAGGAATTGCTATATATCAAGATGTCATAAAAAATTATTAGAACAAACTTCCGAAGCCATTCTCTGAATATTGAATTCATAAGGGATTGAAAAGTTGTCGGTGCGCTTGTAAGGACAAAGGGCATTACCACATACTCATAGTGACCACTATGAGTTTTGAATGTTGTCTTATGAATATCCTCTTCCTTCATACGAACTTAGTGATAACCCGCCCTTAGATCAATCTTAGAGTACAGTTGAGATCTGCCCAATTCGTCCATCAGGTCTTCAATAAGAGGAATTGGAAATCTGTTTTTAATTGTCACCTCATTCAATCGTCGTCTATAGTCGACACACATTCGCCAGCTACCATCCTTCTTTTTAACTAAGACCACAAGGGAAGATAAAGCACTGGAACTTTCTCTAATCACACCAGTGTTAAGCCTCCATAGAGTTTACACACAACATTGACAGTTGCATTCCCTGATTTAAAAATTTGTAAATCTTGTGTGATCTGACTTCTCGAACTGCACTCGACTGTATGCCATGTAACACCATGCGTCTATGACCCACTTTAATTTCCATTGTTAACTTCCGGAAGTCCCACATAATAGGCCCTAAAGTTTCCAACCATTGAATACCTAGAACCATATCACAGCAAGCCAAGGTAACACCATTGCTTCAGTTTCAAATCTTTGATCCTGGAAAGACCAAGCAAATTTCTCCACCTTGGACCTAACATCCAAACAACTACCATCAGCCACTCTCACCTTACTCTTTTCCATTTCCACAAATTTACACCCCAATCGAATTGCCATATTTTTGTCCACAAAGTTATGTGTACTGCCCGAATCAATCAAGATGAAAAGACATTTGGTACCACACATACCTCGCACACTTATTGTAGTGTAACCCGTAATTCCAGCGAGAGCATTGACAGATATCTCAACTTTCTCAATATTTTCTGATTCAGTGTCCTCTGATACGATCATCGTCTCTTCATCCTCCTCAAGATCAATGGAGAAGAGTTATGTCTTCTTGTGTTTCAAGACCAGGAGAGTATTTGTCATCACAAAAATAACACAGTCCTTAGCTCTGCGATCACTCATTTCTTCTAGAGACAAAAATCGTCTTCCTCCAGTATCAGTTGGTTTAGGTTGAATCAAGCCTTTGGTTTCCACAGGATTGGCTTGTCTAAGATCATTGTTCCAATCTTTTCATGGGATAAACGCAGGCTTCACAGAATTATTTCGGAAGGTTCTGAAACCCGATTGTCGGCGAGGATGAACCGATTCATACATCTTGCCGAACATAAAACACTTGTGAAATGTTGTTGGCATGAACATACGAACGTGCATCTGAGCATCTGTGCGCAAACCAGCCAAATAGATGTTTACCAGATATTCGTCAAGCAAACGAACACGATGACAAATCGCCTCGAATTTTTTGTTGTAATCAACAATTGACTCGACTTCCTGTAACAACTTTAGTTCTGCCATTGGATCCTCCAATACTTCTCCAAAGAATTCAAGAATAATAGTCTTGAATCGGTTCCAGTTACTTAAATTTGCAGGATCAGGTAAAGCCAAAGATTGATAACAACTCGCTGCAACGGCTTCGAAATGTATGGATGCAAGTTGAATTCGAAGATCTTCCGGAGTGTTGTCGATCGTAAAGAACTGATCACTCTTGAATAACCATTCTTTCACATTTGTACCGTTAAATATGGGAAAATCTAACCGAGAGAGTATCGTAAGAGCATTGTATGGCATCATCGTCTGATTCAGCCGTCGATTATCAAGATCCGGCGACAACTGATGCTGATGGCCGATATCGACATTTACTTAATTAACTTCGTGTACAACAGGGCCTCGATCATTCGAAGCACCATCCCTTTGATTGCCAACCGATAATAGCCTGATTGCTTTAAAAATTTCACCATTCTTGCCCTTCACTTCTTGATTTAGCGCATCGATCTTAGAATCCACCAACTGTCCCATCTTTGCTGAGACAACATCTTCTACCTCCTTTAATGTTGAGTCCATAAATCCAGCCTTGGCTCTTGTATCACGCAATAGCTGGTAACAAAAACGCCTGGCCTCTGATACCTATGTTATCGATCGGAGTAGAGTCATGAAAAGGATATAGGATGAAGATAGATTAGAGTATGAAGCTCATACGAACAACATACTGGACGGATTAACCAGAAGATCTGAGGGAGGAATAGATCTTCAAGCATAGAAATCATAGGATAGAATTCTGAGAGAGGAAATTGTATTGAGAGTAATGAATGATTGTAGTGTTATAATGTTAGCAGTACAAGGCCCTATATAGTGTTTTCCCGCTCATACTTGCACTCTCAGTTCAGTTACATTGTTCACAACTAACTCACATTCTAATAACCAAGTTACACTTCTTTTTCCCATATCACTCCGCGGACCTCGCCGGAGCACAGTCTAGAAAATTGCTCCGCCAGAGTGTCGTTCCGCCGGACCTCACCAGAGTGTTACTCCGTCTGACCTCTGTCGGAGTGTTGCTCCGCCGGACCTTGCCGGAGCACTTAAGTACTTAAATGTTCCTCAATAAGTGCTTAAATCTTCATCATGCTTTATATAAATGTTCATTAAAGAGAACTAAAATGTTCATTCCATTTTTTATGAACAATACTTGAATTTTTTTTCAAGTTGTAACTAAATGTAAATCAAATTATACTTCAATGTTCATCACTATGTGCTTAAATATTCATCAATGCACTTAAATACTTAAATGCTCATCAAGATCATATAAATGATCATTAACAGTGTACTATAATGTTCATTTCATTTTTTATGAACAACACTTAATTTTTAACTAAATATTTTTCACATCTTCACTGAGTGCTTAAATGTTCATCACAATATACTTAAATGTTCATTAATACTCTACTAAATGTTGATCGGAGTGTTGCCGGACTGCAAGCTGACTCTGTAAGATTGTTACTCTGCAACCTATTTCCACCGGAGTGTCGCTCCTCCTGAATGTTCATTAACACTATACTAAATGTTCATTGGAGTGTCGTCGGAATGCCGCCGGACCTCCGCCTATTCCGCCTGAGTGTCGCTCAGCCGGAGTGTTGTCGGACCGCCACATGACTCCGTCAGAGTGTCGCCGGACCGCCTCCTGACTCCGTCGGACCTTGCTGGAGTATCTCTCCGCCGAACCTCTCCGGAATATCGCTCCGCCGAACCTCGACGGAATATCGCTCGGCCGGGTGTCGTTCTGCCGGAGGTCGCCGGAGGCGTAGTGTTGAACACATTGTATCAAGTTGAATCATATGCATTCAAAATGAATGACTATGATTCATTCTTATTTATTATTCTAAATAGTTTTATCACTAGATTCAAACCCATAAAGGAAAAGTATCGAGTAATAATACATTCATAAGGTAATAAAAAAGAATGAATCTCAACCGTTGATTTATTGCCAGCTTTCCACGATCTAACGGCCGGTACTGCGCGCGTGGGGAAAGCATTTTTTTCCCTTTTCCATTCCGCTTTTTTCTTCCTCCTGATTTTGTTGGTGAACGTCTTTCAGTACATTGATGAACATTTAAGGTAAAATGTTCATTCCATTTTTTATGAACAATACTTGAATTTTTTTTCAAGTTGTAACTAAATGTAATCAAAATATACTTTCAATGTTCATCACTATGTGCTTAAATATTCATCAATGCACTTAAATACTTAAATGCTCATCAAGATCTATATAAATGATCATTAACAGTGTACTATAATGTTCATTTCATTTTTTATGAACAACACTTAATTTTTAACTAAATATTTTTCACATCTTCACTGAGTGCTTATATGTTCATCACAATATACTTAAATGTTCATTAATACTCTACTAAATGTTGATCGGAGTGTTGCCGGACTGCAAGCTGACTCTGTAAGATTGTTACTCTGCAACTATTTCCACCGGAGTGTCGCTCCTCCTGAATGTTCATTAACACTATACTAAATGTTCATTGGAGTGTCGCCGGAATGCCGCCGGACCTCCGCCTATTCCGCCTGAGTGTCGCTCAGCCGGAGTGTTGTCGGACCGCCACATGACTCCGTCAGAGTGTCGCCGGACCGCCTCCTGACTCCGTCGGACCTTGCTGGAGTATCTCTCCGCCGAACCTCTCCGGAATATCGCTCCGCCGAACCTCGACGGAATATCGCTCGGCCGGGTGTCGTTCTGCCGGAGGTCGCCGGAGGCGTAGTGTTGAACACATTGTATCAAGTTGAATCATATGCATTCAAAATGAATGACTATGATTCATTCTTATTTATTATTCTAAATAGTTTTATCACTAGATTCAAACCCATAAAGGAAAAGTATCGAGTAATAATACATTCATAAGGTAATAAAAAAGAATGAATCTCAACCGTTGATTTATTGCCAGCTTTCCACGATCTAACGGCCGGTACTGCGCGCGTGGGGAAAGCATTTTTTTCCTTTTCCGTTCCCGCTTTTTTCTTCTCCTGATTTTGTTGGTGAACGTCTTTCAGTACATTGGTGAACATTTAGTATTAAATTGATGAACATATAGCTCAAAACTGATGAACATTAACCCGAAAATTTTGATGAACATTCATCTCAATAATAGTGAATATATAGCTCACAACTGATGAACATATTTTAAAATACTTGATTAACAAATAGAGCGTGGACTGTAGCCGGGTTTTTTCTTCCTCCTGATTTTGTGGTGAACGTCTTTCAGTACATTGGTGAACATTTAGTAATAAATGATGAACATATAGCTCAACACTGATGAACATTAACCCTAAAATATTTGATGAACTTTCATCTCAATAATAATGAACATATTTTGAACACATAGAGCGTGGACTGTAGCCGGGATTGCCAGCGTGGACATGTGCGCGTCCTGGCCGTTAGATCAAGCACAAATCAACGGCCCAGATTCATTCTTTTTTATTTTTTTTAGTGATTTATTATCACCAGATTCGGACACATATATAAAAGGGTTGGTAATACTTCATCTTCCAATTTATCTTTTTCTTAAATTCATTAAGCCCTTCACCTTCACCATTTTCCACTTTTAACTTCCCAGAAATTGTAATTGCTCCATGAATTATATATGCATGTGTATCTAATCTCTCTCATATATATTGAGCTAAAAATAAACATACTATAAAATAGATTAAAGACTAAGAAAAATCTATGTATAATGTATCATTATTTATTACATCGAAAGGAAATATTATTTATACTTTTTGAGTGATTAATACTATGAAAAAATTTACATTAATTATTTTACATCTATAGAGTAACAAAAGTTTGAAAAATATATATATTACTCATAAGATGCCAGAAATATATTAATATTAGTTAAAGAGTTCATGTCTATTAATAAGATTAAATAACCATGAATCTAATACATATAAAATATAGTTTTTATAGTTTTTTTTCAAATTCAACTTATTTCCGTTTTCTTTTTTCCTATATCCCTCCCCATCAATTGTTCCTTTAGTGACCGCCACAATTGTGGAGGTCTTCTTCGCATAAAAACTCCTTTATTGTGAAACCTATCATCTTTCCTAATTATAGTATGCAACTGAAAGCTCATGAATATTGTGAATGAAATTTAATTTGATTGGAGTTATAGAAGGGAAGATAAATTCGATTTATATAGACCGAGTGAGAAATTTGATTGGACAAGGAAAACATTCTATATAAACCAGAATCAAATTCAGTAAATTTGTCGATTACTTTTTCCCTGAGAAAATGTTAAATTATTAATATTTCATTTAAAATAATAGATTGAATAATAACATGTAACAATTACATATTCATTGTACTAAATATGATATCCTATCAAACTAAAATGACATCCAAGAGAATAATATTTTAGATTTAAATGTACAAGACAAAATTGATATCAGAAATAAATCCGTACAGGTCATTCACTAAAGAATAGAAAACAATTCCACGAAAAAACCATGTACGCATAAATAGTTGCATATTATAAACAACCACACGCCTTATGTTGTTGATTTAATGAAATGGAGTATTTTTCTATTGGATCATTTTTAATCACTCTATACATATATTGATCTGTGTGGTTTATTCAAACGTTCATACACAAACAAGAAAAAACACATTTTAATATATATATATATATAAATCATATTATTTTCAACAAGATGCAACCTAACTAATAAAGCTCGTGCAAAGAACGGACATGAATAGCCTGGTAATAATCTAATATACTATAAAAGTTGAGTTGAGGGTCAATTTATTACCTCCAAACTTTTAAATTCCTAATCTACCCCTTATAATAAGAATATATACTCTAACTTTACCTTTTATGCCCCTTATTTAACTCATTTTATCTTTAATTTTCTAAGATTAATGACACCATTAATCTCGTATTACCTTTAATCTCAATTACCTTTAAATATCTAATTCTCATTAATTGCTATGCAATTTAACTAAGATAGTAAATTATATTATTATTGTTACATTCCAGCTATTTAATTGATAGAAGAAACGAAGAGACGTTGATCTCGGATTAAAACTGATACATTTAATTGACATAAATATGATGCAGAAGTTTCTCGGTCTATTCTTTTAGGTTAAATAGTAACTTCTAACATTTCAACCATTCAATTGATGATGAAACGAAGAGGCATTGATACGAGAGTTACGACTAATTCTTTAATTGACATGAATGCGATGTAGAAGTTTCTCATATTATGTCATTTCCACGTACCCTATAGTTGTGTTCACGTCCCATATAAATAGCAGTTTTGTTACAATTCAATCCAGGGGAGGACTATGAAAAGGGCTCAAAGAATGTTTTGTTTGCTTCGTTATATTGTACTACTTTCATTGGTGGTAGTTTTGTGCACGATGCATTTGTTAATTATCATTGATAGTTCAACATATTTTTCCAAAAAAAATAGCTAGGTCACTTTCTCAAATCTTCCGTTTATTCTTCTATGTTCTGAGAGATATTCATCCAATTAGCATCCAATTAACCATAACATATACAATCACATATTCAAATTATGATATTATGTACATCTATATTTTTACATTGTAACTATTTCACTAGAATCTATATGAGAAGTACATGGAAAAATACTCTTTACACATCACTCCTTCTCTAAAAACAAAACCTATTATCGTTTCTAGCAAGGTAGAAATTGATTAGCCTATTTATCCATTCATGTTCCTTACTCTCCATAATCATATAAAAGTGAGTTGTGAGTCGAGGGATAAATACTGATTATCTATAATTAAAACTTGTTCATTTGGTGAAATTAAAATACATTATTCTTTATAATCAAACTCTTGAACATTATACTTACTACAAGGATTTGAATCTTAACACTATTATAACTACCATTGAACAGCTGCAATCAAATATCAACAAGTATTAATAATAAAAGGTATGATTACAAGCGTATGGGGTTTAATCTAATAATACTTAAAACTTGACTTTTTAATGCATTAATTGTGATCAAATTAAACATATAATTAATCTAAAGCACTCACTTTCAATATATTTTCCCTACAGGCCGAACCCTTCATGCCCCTTTCCCTTTGGTTTCCCACCATAGCGGTTATGCCCTTTATAATTTAATTTCATAATAAATACTTAATGACTTTTCACAATGGAGTTAATTGCAGGGTAGAGTTACAATCTTTGGTGAGCTTCATCTTTACACTTTGTAACGTCTTCAATCTCTATATCCACATCATCATCTCTAATTTCACAATACAAAAAACAAAACAAAAACTTAGAATAATCATGTATGAAACTTTTGGTGCCGATGATGCCGTCTTGTCCTCAGGGAGAAGTCCCACCATAGACCAAAGCATATTAGTGAGATGATGGAGAAGTCTAAGATGTACAAATTTTGGAGGAATAATGCTTGTTATTGTTTATATTCTTGATTGTTGAGTAACAAATAATAGTGCATCTATGTTATTTTACACTTTATTTTTGTCCTTAAATTCTTTATCTTTGATAGTTACATGATCATCAAATATTGGATCAGAGTGATTGTGCCTAGATGAATGGTTTGGTAGGAAAGTCGCCAAGGACATTGCACAACACCCAAACATAGGGTAATATAAGCTCGGTATGGTCTTCCTTTTTTTATATTGTTATAATATAAATTAAATGTTTGCTTAAACCCGGTATCCTTATAAAGCATCTTCTCTTAATTTTTTTTATATTTTTCTTTTATATACTCAATTTTATATGGCAGTTAATCATATAATAGATGCTCTTATATTATGCTACACAATCTTAGAGAGTCCAATAGGAAACACAATTCTTCAGGTGACTTCATAGACCGGTTAGTACTAGATGATCCATATATTGTGTATTTTATTAGAATTTTTTTAATATGATGTAGTAAATCTACCATTTTAATGACCAATGGATCTAAGGTTGAAAACGAGTTTTCCTACTCTTAGAATGTTTGAGAAGATGCAGATTTAGACCATTTACTGATCAATGGCCTAATATCTACCATTTGATGCTTTAAGTGTACGTAATGACAATAAAATGCAAATATGGAGAAATAACAATTTAGAGAACAATCACTCAATACACAACAGAGATAATCGGGACTATAAGTTACACAAATATAGGAAATTAGTTTGCCCATTTTCCTACTCCTTAGCCAAGTAAGGCTAGCCAACATGGAACTTCAAGTTATCACAATAACAACGCCTCACGATTTCAATGTCTTTGTTCATGTCGGACTGACAACAAAATCCATTTGTATAACTTCATTGTTGATCTGTTTATATCCTTAACCATTTAGATGAATCCTATATAAATAATGATTATGCCACACTCCAGAAAAAGCTTTAACCACAGAGCACATGACACCTAATAATATAATAATATTGTATCACAAAGTCATACATTATTGAATATAATAATAAATGATATACCACTAAGATCTATAACAAAAGTCCGTGCGAAGCACGGGCCTAAGGATCCTAGTAATCTATCTATCTAATCTAATCTAATCTAATCTAATCTAATCTATCTTATCTTTATCTTAATCTTAATCTCCTACAAAATTGGCATTGTTTGGCATCATTAATACACTCCTTATTGTTTGGCATCATTAACCTCTAGAATTCCTATTACCAGGTCCAATTTGTTCGGCCCAATTTGGTTAGTCCAATAGCCCAATCTCTCATCCTTAGCCTATAAATAGAGACATTCTTCATTGTGCAAGAATATCTTCCTCTCTTCATCTCTCTTCCTCTCTTTTGAGAAGTATGCTCTATAGTTTTCCACATACGGGATCCTCTACATCAGAAACTCGATTTTCTTCTTAGATCTAAATCGATTTAAGAAGCATGCCCTCAAACTCAACTTGGGTTTTGTTTAAATTTACCCAGTTGCCCTTATTTGTTTAATTATCTTTTGGAAATAAGTGTGAAAGAAAACCTAAAATCTCTCACATAAAATGAAAAATTGCATTATCCTTCTACTCAATTATGGAAAGATAAATAGTCAAATTAAGTAAATTAAGCTTCACGTCCCTTTGAATTCCAAGAGTCCACATAATTCACTTCTTATCATTTATTACTATTAAATAAAAGTCCTTTATTATTCTAAAACCGCATTGAACCTTTGCTCTTTCTATGTTCCGAGCCTTCTTTGCACAAGTCAAAGCATCACCTTCATTGCTCTATAAATAAATAAATGAACACACACATACAGTCCTATAAGAGAGTCTATCACCATGAATCTATACATCATATGATATCATAATTCTTATAAAGTTGAGTTTTTTAAGCATATTTCTCAACATACCCTTATTTTCATTATTGATCATTTTTGAAATAAATGCAAAAGAAAAACGAAAAAACTCTCAAATAAAATAGAAGTTGTATAACCCTCTACTTGATTATGGAAGATATATAGTTAAATTAATTATATTTAACTTCATATCTCTTTGAATTCCAAGACTCTATGTAATTCCATTTTATATCCTTTAGTACAATTAATATTCCCATTCTCAAAACCGCCTTAAACCTTTTATCTTTTATGTTCTGGACCCTTCTTTGCAGAAGTCAAAAGCATAACTTCTATCACTCTATAAATACAGAAATGGATGCACGCATGCAGTCTCATAAGAGCGGTCATCACCATGAATCTACACATACGAATAAAAAAATGGAGTGGTTTGGAAAAGTTGATCAATATCAAAGCGAAGTCAAAGTTAATGTCAGTTTTATTCCTATAAATTTTGATTTTCTACATGTTTTCTTCCATCTTTTCTATACCTTCAATTCTTAATATGTGTATATAGTTTTTTGTCATTTTACGATGTTAGTTAATATAGTGGATGAAATGGAATTTAAAACTTTAAAAAATAGGCTCCAATAATAACAACGAAAGGTTACATACCTAATCAAAAACAATGTAAATGTACAATAATCCATGGAGTATCACACATGGTCACACAAGTTACATAATAAAAAAAGCTTCAATTACAAGTATGTGCTTGATTGACAATGCACATTGTATGTTAAAGCAACAAATTATTCTATTAATTTCTAAGGAGAATGCCGCCTCAATTATATGTTTTCACGTATAGAAAGATCCAACAAAAAGATATATATACAAGATATATGAGACTCAAATTATTCTATTAGTTTCTTATTTGTGTCATCCACCTAAGTCCAACAAAAAGAATTGTCCCAATGGATAATTCAACCATAGAAATATTAGAGTCTCAAATATTTGGAACGTCTAATTATTCGCAGCTATATCATACAAGATATATATATCACTTAATCATCTGATATGAAAGTATATTATATAATATAAATAGATGTCTGTGTATACAATAAATAGATGATTATAATATTATAATTAGACTTATTTAAAATTGTATAAAATAAATTAGAATTAGACCTACATGAATATATTATAATATTAATATTAGACCTATTTAACATTGTATGAAATAAACTAGAATTACACCTATGTGAAACGTAAATTAAACTCATCACATAAGCTAAAATATTGACATATATAAGGCCCATGCGAAGCACGGGCAACAAGATTCTAGTATATTGTAAATTAGCATTGGACAAAAATAATAAATGAGGAGTTGATTGGTATTTTTTACACACATGTATAACTTCTTGCTTTGGTTTTAGAGAATCTAATATAATAAATTATTTTTCAAACACACAAATCCATATTATGTTTTTGTTGAGCCAAGCAACCATAATACTAGCCCTTAAACCAAATGTATGTATTGAGCCATGTTATTGGTCGGATTTAGCCCAATAACCTATAATAAATTTATGCATTCATGGAAAATAAAAGCTTGTATATATAAAATTAGGGGTATTTCAAACCATGAAATATGAATTTACATTTTCCATTAAATTTTATTTAAGATTTTTAAATTATATTTCCCTTCTGGTCCCCATTGAAGAACCCTATTCTTCATAATGCGTTTCATTGCATTCGGACCATTCCAATCCACAATCAACTTAAACGTCCTACACCATAAACCACAATTAAAGTATAAACCGATTGAAAAATATTAAAGAAATTGAACCATTGAGATCCTCAATCAACTTAAGCACTATGGATTTTGGGAAATCACCATTAAAAATATCAACCATGGGTTTAAGAACTATTCAACTTCCACAATATTAAATCACGGATGTGTATATATATCCCTACAAACACACCACTCAAGATCATACTCACCTCATTTCCTTCTTCTACAACGTAGCAACAAGGAACAAGTCTGAAACAATGAACCGCGCTAGAGCTCCACAACCATCAATGGACAAGGCACTGACTCAATTGCTCTACCTTGGTTGTGCTCACACTGCACTAGGGAATACGGTACACCAAAATACAAATCTCTTTTCCTTTTTACTATGATCTTCCATTTTTTCGTATTTTTTGTTTAATTCCTTTATTTTATTGTGTAGTTTCTTCTATGTTTTTTCTTACCAACTGGCATGGTACAACGTAATATTGTGGATTCAAATAAACGGATTCCTAAATTTTATTCGAGGAAAAGAATTAGATTGAGTAGACAAATATATAACGGTATCTAATATCATGAACTACACAGACATCAAAGTAAAAAGACGACCAAAATAAGTGACCTTTCTTTCAAATCAAATTACACAAAAAAGATTAACTACACCACTAATAATATGGGAAAAATATTATGTTGATTGACTAATATAAACACAATATACATATAAAAAACTAAATGATTATTATTTATTGGCCTAAAGTAGATAGGGTTGCTTGAATGTTCGTATGTTTTATTCAAGAAAAATAATGAGAATTAGAAGACAAATATATTACGCTATCTAATATCATGAAGTACACGACATAAAAATTTATAAAATACCATAATAAGCGACCTTTGTCTCAAATCAATTTACACAACAAGAATAATTACACCACTAAGAATATAAAAAAGGGACAATTATAGTGTTAGGTTACTAATATAAACACTCTTATATATAGAAAAAGTAAATAATATCATTTTCATGGCCTAAATTAGATAAGGTTGGTGGATTATTCGAAATATAGATCGAATAAACTAGATTAAAATATTAGTAGAAAACATTTAATATATGGGAAACATTTTAATTAGGTCAATTATATAGGGTTATGAAAAATTCAAAATGTAACTACAATAAAACCAGCATAATAATATTTATATATTATTTTAATATATTATTATTTTTTATAGAAAAAAACAATTACAATAAAACCACTAGGGCACGAGAAAGAAAATGTAAGAAAAAACATTTAAAAACTATACAATAAAATAAAGGAAAGAAACAAAAAAGTAAACAATGGCTCATACATATCACGCCTCGAAAATCCTAGTATAATACTTGTAAAGTTGAGTTTTTTGATACATTAATTGTGATCAAATTCAACTCTTTTCTTTATTTCCTTTCAATACAATTTGCAAAAGTAATAAATAGATTATAAGATTAGCTCTAATTAAGATGAGATTCCCGTTTCTACATTCATAAATGTTACACTATTATATTTATTGTGTTTAGATACATTTACATTACTTCTCCATAACGTCTCTATTGAAGTGGCTGTTGATTGTCGCCCATGGACAATTGATATTTCCGCCTCTTTATATGAGGACTTATGGAGGATGTAAATTCCATACCTAAACAAAGCATTTTTCTTGTCACTTCCCCCAATCTCTGTATGTCGAGACCTAATAGTAATTTCAACTATTGTGACCTCGATGGTTGGAACACCGGTGAAAGCAAACCATCCAAAGCCGTCACGATCTCAACAGACGGTGAATGACATACCAGAGTCCAAATCTAATAACTTATGTCCGTGTTTTTCTCGAATTTAGACCAATAGATCTTAATTCTTTAGATTGTAGGGTCAAAATAATTAATACATATCAATTAATCATACATCAAGATAGTCGGTTTAAAAACGATAATAATGACTAGATTGTTGAATTACCGCGTCAGTGCTAGATTGAAAGAGACAAGTAATGTATGAAAAGAGTACATGGAAAAGAGTAATTGAACTTATCTTCATCGGATGGGCCGACAGAATTACAGGACAGACTGACAGAATTACACGACTGAAACGAGTATATGGAGGATTACAAGATGGAAACAAGTATATCGAGGGGATCAGATTCCGTAATTTAGTGTTGGCATACATATGAATTGTAAATCTGCAGGGAGTAGGTTAGAAGGCCGGAGTAGGAGTTTATCGGAATTGGATCTGCTATCACAAGGGCAGAAGGACTCCCTTTTATAGCTGAAATCTACCTAGCAGCGTTTTGCTCCTCAAGTGATGGACGGTTACAACCGTTTCCGGATTTTAAGGAGAAGATGGAGAATAAATCTTCAGCAGGTGGAAGCCACAATAATAGCGATTCCCTAATTATTTTGAACTTTTGAAAGTGGTTCCTACATACGGGGGATCGACGGACGTTTCAGTTACTAGCTGCAAAATCTCGACCCCAACAATTGCCCCAAATTTATCTCGATCGACGATGCAAGGCGGCAGATGAGATGAATTTCCAAACCTTCGTTGAGGGTGTCACGTGACTATTGATGTCGTTCAGGTCGTATCGTTGTGTAGATTAGTGCAAGTTAAAGCGATGTATTCCGATGTTTAGTATTTCTACGTATTGTAAAGTCGTAGTTGTAGTGTAAATGAATTGACAAAGGAGGTCTGTCACAGAGACATTGACGTTAGTCAAGTGTTATATGAACCGCGACGTGATCGTTTTGTATGCCTCAGACGTTGCCAAAGGCAGGCATTATGCCGTTATGTCTATATGTTGCATTCTCGCCGATCGACGAGTTACAAGACCTACGTTATTGTGTGTTTTGGACATGCATGTGTAAGTAATTCAAGGGAGACAAAAAATGTCGTATGCTTTTATGTAGGGTTTGGAAAGGTACAATCCATTTGTCGTTACGAGGCTGACTATATTAGTGTCGCACAAGTTTGTTTACTTGTATGCATTGTAAGCATGTATTTGTAAAGTGTATGACCGGTCTTATGTACGTGTAAAGATGGTCGGCGTGTCGAGGCATCTTTATTCATCTCCTCTGTCCGGTCGATCATGTAATGTAAAATGTGTATACCTCATGTAAGGGTTGTCACACGTATGTATGTAATTGTAATGTGACATGTCAAAATACTTCAATTATAGTAGCAGTTTCCGTTGTTTGCATGCTTGATTTTGTTTTTGAATCTCCAATCATCTTGAGGCTAGAGATAAGTTTTTCATCGGTGTTGTGATCATACCGTTAGGATCTTCAAGTTGACCATGTTGATCGGACTAGAATATAAACATCTCTTCACGAGTATCTGTTACCAGTGGTCTTTAAATGTTTACTTTGTTTAATGCCCCTGTTGGTTGTTAGCGCGAAGCCTTAGGCAAGGGAAGAGGTCGTCTATTACATTGTACGTTGTGCCACCGTTTGGTTTGACCAAATTTAAAAGTGGGGGTGACAATTCCTATATGTCAAAGGACTCTGAGTCAAGTGTTATTTGATCTTTTGTCTAAAAAGAGTAGATGGTCGGGGAAACGATTACAAAATAATACGAGTTGGACTGGTGATCTGATCAATAGTCTCTCTAGACATAAGAGAGTCATAAGAATGCATGAGACATGTATAAAAAAAGACAAAAACACATATTGGTATAAGACAATTTTTATAGGTATCTAGAACAGTCTATGTTTATGAAATAACGTGTCAAGGTTTAATTGTCCTAGATTTTTTGTTTAAGGTGCATGAATGCTATAAGAACGCGGACGGTGCATAAGTGTAATTCGTTTGACAATTAAATGACATGCATACGGTTAACAGTAGAAAAGCTACGTACGTATATACGCTAGGCATACTATTATAATGTAGATTTGTTCAAGGTAAATGAATCATCCTTAGACAAACACATTAAGTGTGGGTTCAATAAAACTATATTGAGAGAAATAATTTATTTTGAATATATGTAAGGTAATGTCATACAACAGGCTTGTGTCATGAGTTAGACGTATGCGATATTTGTAAAAGAATATTTTCTGTGTCTTCATGAGTTCGTCGGCATTTAAGCAAGCAATTAAAAATCACATGATTAGGCATATTAGTCTTGATGTTCATTGTGTTTGTCAGTATATTAAAAGTTTAAGGAGAGGGGTTTATCTTTCAGGGTTGGTGATTGCATAGCCTGATGAACTTGTTGCAATGGACATTTTGTCTTGGTCAGATCTTGATACTTTGAGATCGATTGTTTGCAAGGTGACACGACGTAGACCGGGAAAAGACTATTTTTCCAAATTTCGTGATGAACTTGAAAATAATTAAATATTGTCCAAAGCGTTGTCAATGGACGTAGTGGTCAGAGTGATATAGCCATGTGATGGACGTATAAGATTATGTTTCCTATGCAGTTGGCCATATTTTTTATTATGCAAAGACCGTGTAGCGTGCTTGACTTGTAGAGTCATTTGGTGCCTTTATTATGGTTGTGTTTGTTTTCTTTGTCGTGTATGTGCGGCCTTTGGGCTGGTCGGATTTGTCCATAATAGTTTCTTGAACTAGCTCTGTCTATCTAGATCTTCATCGCACTTCTATGTGTCACAAGTTTGTGCAGATTGTGTGTGTCGTACTTATTGGACAATATCATTTCTAATGATTTTTTTCTGTCTAACTTTGTGCATTTGCAACTCGGTAGTTGCCTCAAGTGGATATGCCCCCTTTGTAACGATCTTAAAGGTGTGTGATTCATGCTCAAGTGAGGTTATAAAGATAAATGTATGTAGGAAAAAGAGCCCCTCTTTCCTTTTTTTTAATGCTATCCATATATGATCTCTTTCTATCAACTGTCGTATTGTGAATGTTGTACCCTCTGTGACGGAGGTTAACTTCTGGTTTTGGCGACCCGTGTGCCACAGCGGGTCGCACGTTAAACTTTTAATTGGTTCGTCAAGGGACGAACCATCTATTGGTATATTGTCTGCATTTTGTTTGGTGATTATGTCTTTTCTTTCGTTCGTGCCCGACAAGGGGGCCTTGTGGAACGAGAAAAAACCACCGTAAATCCCCGTGTCAATTATTGCACAGAGGATTTGTCGCTTAGGTGTGTAATGTCGACCGTACCATGTGGAGAGTACAAGGCGAGCGGTGTGTCGACGTGTCGATTCTGCTCTATCCCCGTCGAGATAGAAACGAGAACCGGTAATGTGTGTGTGTCAGTTGCAACTTGTAAGAGTGTTACCCAAGGGGAAAGTATTTAGGCTAGGCCATTATTATATAGGAGGTTTGGTTTAATACAGACCTTATACAAAGTATAAGGTTCACGGGGTACGACGTGCCAAACAAACTCCATTTGTAAACCCTCGTGAAACGATCGCTCATGTATGTAATGTGTATAGAGCTCGTATAGATGAAGAATGCGTGGATCCACGACGAAGGTCTTCTCGCTCGAGGTGTTACCTGCTATGAACTAAATGACAAAGGACAAGAATCTAGGATTTGATCCGTTAGATGATCTTAGTGTTTGGCAATTGATTTTCGAATTTACCACAAGTACAAGATATTTAAACTCCACATACCTAGAAATAGTATTGTTTGAGATGAGTTGTGTACCAACTTCTGGGTAGGTCCTCTCCGTCGATGGAGCAAAGTTTGTAAGCCCCATTCCCAACTACTTCGATGATGCAATAAGGTCCTTCCCACTGAGGTTCCATCATTCCATCCCGGAGGTTGATGGTGTTCTGAAAAGGTTTTCGTAGTACCAATCTCCAAGTCTGAAGACTTTAATCGTGACGTTTTTTGTAGCATCGAGCTACTTGTTGTTGGTGCACGATCATCCGCTGCCGAGCGGTTTATCTTAGTTCATCGATCGTATCAATGTTGTGAACTAACTCATCACCGTTCTAAGCCGGCGTTTGCATACCTTAGCGAGCCGTAGAGACCATCAATTCTGCTGGAACGACGACTTCACACCCGTACACTAGTGAAAAGGGGGGATTGTCCGGACGCACTTTTAGGAGTGATCCTATCCGACCACAGGACATAGGGGAGGTGCTCGGCCCATTTTCCCTTCGTTAGTTGCCCTAGTTTAGGAGTCGTCACGACCCTTCGGAAAGGATGGTCATCGTACATGTAGAACATTGAAGGTATTGACTTGTGTCAAGCATTTATATTGTGTTGTCGTCTCTTCATTAGATACATCAACATGTCTTGTTTGCAAACATGACCAATCATAGTTTTGCATGTTCGACGAGATGGCTATTATATATTCGTTATGATATGTGTGATAAGCTTATCAAGAAGAAGAGGTCGTCTGAGACGCATGGATGTTATGTCATGAGTTGCAACTTAAGACCAAGGAACAAAATGTTAAAAATAAGTGCACATGTATTAGAATGCGTTTCTCTAGCAAGTGACAAAAATTTGATTTTAAATGCAAATTCTTCCTCGACCCAATGAAGCGTGTCAGTGTGTAACATGATGAGGGTGAGATGTCATGCGATACTGTAACTGAAAGTCATAAGGAAAGTCATAATGAATTTGAAAACGGATAGTTACATGTTTCAACATAGGTGCAATGATTGGCAAAAAGAAAGATGTATCTAAATGTCATGACACCTAGCTGCTAGAAGATTGGACATGATGGATGCATATAGGTATAGCACAGTTGTAAAAATATGAAGTGATAAACAATATATGCTTTTGCATCTCAGAAGTGGTAGGTCAGACAAGAGATTGCATATATGGATGCATGGTGTACAAGAGAAGTGAAGTAACGATCTCGTTGAGGATGCATTTGTTTATTAGTCATGAAATTGCTTAGATGGTCTAAATGCTAAATATTTGAATACAATAGTCGTATCGTTAAGAGTTATGAAAAATAGTCTCAATGAACAAGAACTATAAAACTAGCATGTGAAAAAGCTATGAGTGCATGACGCAAGTAGTAGAGATTCATACCAAAGCTAACATAATAGAAGCAGCATGAGAGAATGGAATTGTATTTGTGTGAACAAGTTAATTGATAAAGCAAGATTAGACGAGAGTATTAATTGTATTGAAACTATATAGAAGGTGACTTATCTTTTAAGTTTGATGAACACATGATCCATAGGTTTGACTGTTACCATCACTCAGATTTCCGATACGAAAGAAAACATGGTCCACCTCTTGATCCGACGCTTCTAGATCATCTCTTTCTCAATGCAACTTTGCTTATGATAGCTCTTCATTTGATAGTCATTTGTTTGTACGTTTGTGATGTCGTCGAGGATTGCGATGCTCCTTAACATAGTATATTTTCAATATTAAGATATGGTTTGCCACTTGCCCCGCTTGTTACGACTTTGTCTTGGGTTGGTAGAGATAGTAAGACGCTATTTAGTCGTCCTAGTATAATAGTACCAAATAGTAGACAAACATTAAAGTAACTAGAATGTTTCAAGATATTATTCGTCAGCAAAGATTATGTTTAACACTTAACTAAAGTTAAGAATTCCTAGATCGTCAAAGATAGCTGCCAAGATGTCCTCAAAAAATTGAGAAGAAAACAAATAACGCAACATAATATTGACGACTACATGTCTATTTAGTCCGACACTAGAGGTACAAGAGCAATTGAGAGTTTAAACATCAGCATCTATAGCAAATTTCTATTAAGACATGCTTATCGTGTAAACTACTCTAGGGTATATTTAGTAAGTAATATGTATGAGGTTTAATCATAATTTCCAAAAGATCTTGTGAAGGTATATGACGAGCATGCAGTAATAGGTAGAATTGCGTATGACTAGTTTAAGTAGAACTAAGGATGACTAGTTTCATGTTCTAACAAGTCAAGATGTAAGAATCGGTCGTGAAATAGGGAAGCGACACAACACATTATTTGTTTCAAGTTATGATACATGCGTAGAGATATGAATTCAAGAATAAAGATTCGGTGTTTGTGTACTAGACCGGTTGTTCACACACAAAAGAGCGTTTAGACGATCATAATATGTGCAAGTGATATAAAATCAAGATCTTGTAGAAGTAAGCATTCGTTTGACTATATAAAGCATGCATGAGGCGAAGAAGTAATTGAGTCGTGTATTAAGCATAATGGATATGGCATGTATGTGAATTTATCAAGGAAGATTGTTTATGACTTTTGGAATTGGTTTATGTGGACGTACTAATAAAGCAAGATATTAAAAATAGTACTAGTTAGAGATAGTATAGAAAGAGACTTATCTCCCAAGTGTGTCGTTTGTTTGCTGTAGTGGTTTTACTACCGTCTTTGTTTGGACCATGGTATGATACCTTGGTTGTGTAAATTCAAGGTCGTCAATTTGGTGAGTTCGATCGTCAGTGCAAACAAATTAATGGCATTGGTTGAGTTATTGTTGTATGAAGAACATCGGCATTTAGACCGTGTAGACGGTCGTTATTAAGTAAATCGCTATTCGTCGGGTATGATGCTAACGATCAATTATATGACTTTGAGTCGTGTAACCAAAAATTGATCGAGTAATGCAATTAGGTCGGACTGAGTTAGTTGTATGTCAGGCCTAATTGTATTGTCGACATGGTTGGGACTTTAGACTCAGTAATGTTGGCAGACCTAGTGTGGATCGTGAAGTACTTAGTCTAACTAAAGATCAAATCTTTTGTGCGGGATATAGACTAAGAACAAGTAAACACTTTCAATTCCAAAACGTAGGTTGTATTTTATTTCTCTTGAGACTTACAACAACTAGGCGAACACACAGTTCTTAGTTTCTCTCAACTCTCCTAGCTATTGCCTAAGCTCTAAATCAATATGAACTCTCTCTCTCTAGTTCGACAACCACTTGCTTTGATGAAAGAACTAAACTATTTATACTAAGGCATAATCAACAAAAACTAATTACCTAAAAGCAAGTGAATAACAATAAACAAAGCATTAAATCTAAACTAGCTAAATATAATGACGAAATAGCTTCAACTGATTAGATCTCGAATCTGGAAAATTTCTTGGCGAATCCACTCTTTCCTTCTTTAGCTCTGTTTCCTTCTTTAGCTTCAAGAGAGATTTCTTTTCATAAATACGCGCTCGGTCCCCTTGAGCGTCTTCGGTCCCCTTGAGCGCGTCCTCCTGTGTAGCGCGTCACTTTGTGCAGCTCGATCCTTCACTCTCAATGTTCGGTCCCCTTCAGTATCCTTCGGTTCCCTTGCTCCTAGTTAAGCGCCTTGAGCGCTAGTCTTCTCGCTGAACTCGCTCTTGTCTCTTCTCTTGAGCTTGTTGTTTTTCACGTTTAGCTTCCTAAATAACTCAAAGGCGTATCGATTTCCTGCGATATCTCACTCAATACACACATTAGTTCATAAGGTAGTTTGTTATCATTAAAACTAAGGCATTATCAGTTGTATGACCTAAGGGGCTAGTTCATACAACTAACAATTTCCCCCTTCTTAATGATGATAAACTTAGAATCCTGGCATAGGCATATTATAGAGCTGAGATAAGAAGTAGCTTTCAATTCCCCCTTAATCAATGATCAAGTAAGAAGCATCGCCCTTTAACTCCATATGTTCTAGTTCCCCCTAAATTAAATAACTAATATGCATGTAATATACCCCCTTTTGACATCATGTAAAAAGGAATGCGCAATATTAATCAAGGAAAACTAAGTGTAGCACGTGTGTGCCTTCTAGAGGAATGAGTAAGTGATACGAAAGAAAATACAATAAGTCTAGCCCTATCTCAGTACGCACTAGAGAAAGCAGATAAGTGAACAAAAAACTAGCAATTCATTGATAAAAATTAAGAGCACATAGAGAAGCAGCCAAAAAGAGCAAAAATGACAAGAAATTTAGAGAAGCTATGGATTGTCTAAGGAGCCCTAAGGGAACTGAGACCACAGCTACTCCCACTGGTATTCATCCTGGTAGTCGTCCTCACAGGTCTCTTGTATGGGTCCGATCATGAGTGGCTTTACATGATGAAGAAGCCAGTCGATCAAGCGCTTAAGCCCGGAAAGGTGCCGATTCGTCTGAAGTACAGCTTCCAAGGTACGGCGTTGAATTTCTTCTGAGCTCATGTTCGACGGAAGCAGGGGCTTAGACTCCTTTAAGGGGCTCTTCAATCTACAAGGTCGGGACTCAGATCTGGAAGGGGCTGAGGTTTTGGGCTTTGGTTTAGGCTCGGGGTTAGGCTTAGGCTCAGAACCGGCGCGTCCATACTTGAGTGCTTGATAAGGCCGGCACAGCCCAGTTTCATTGAGAATACTCTTGCAGGGCGTTTCCTTGGCCGACCTGTAGATCCCCAGCTCTAGCATGAGCTTCTTGACTATGTGAGGGTAGGGGAGCTCATTATTCTTATGCATCTTTAGCGTCAGCATGTGGGAGAGGATGAGTCGCGGCGTGTCTATCAGACTCCCTTCGATGACTTCTCGGAGGAGACACGCTGCAGCGATGGTGACGGTATCGCGCTTCTCTTGGCACGGGATGACGTTGCGCAACATTATGTAGTGAAGGAGCTTTGTACCGAATCCCAGCATGTGCGTCTTGATCTCCTTGGGACGCAGCTTCCACACCAGCAAGTCCAGCGTCTCGCCCTTTACAGAGGGCCAGTTCTTCTTCGGAAGAGACGCGTACCCTTTGCCCGTTGGGAGGTCAAGCACCTTTGCCATCAGCTTGACGTTCAGTGTCTTGGGCTCGTCTCCCCAAGGAATGTGGGCCACATAATAAAGCTGGCCAGGGCTCGGGGTCATGAGAGCGAGAGCATTGTAAAACTTTCTCACCTCCTCATAGTCAACGACAAAGGGCTCCACCTCGAGCTCGGACCATCGAGTACGGTCAAGGGAGGCGACGACGACGGCTACATCGAACTCTGCAGGGCTGATGCTTGACCATAAATCTTGGCCGATGATTAGGGGCTCGATGACGACTCTGGTTGAGAAGTTTCCGTGAGCGGGAGGGAGACTGAGAACTCGCCGCTTTCAGGCAGGGCGAATGTCTTCTGGCATTTTGGGTTGTGGAGGAGGGCGTAATGGCTAAGGCTTGTTTTAGGGAGGTATCAGGAGGTGGAGATGGAGGAGTAGTGAGAGCGAGGGAGGTAGATGTGATGTCAGGCTGGTGATGGGTGGATTCCTCATGTCTGGAGGCGGAGGGAGTGTGCTTGATAGAGTCGGTGGAGGATACCGGGTGAATGACAGGGGTTGATGGGTCTTCCTCCATGGGTGTTGTAGGTGAAGGCAGAGGACTGGGCACCTTCTCTGGAATGGGAGAGAGAGGTTGTGGTGGTGCTGTATCAGGGAGAGCGGGTGTGGTGGAGGAGGAAGGAGCAACATGGGTGGCTGCTTTGGAGCTCTCCATGAACTCCTGGAATTTGAGGAATTCTGCCCATTTGTCGGGGTCGATGTTCATTGGGTTGGCCATTTAGTGTGTTTGAGAGAGTGGGAGTTGGAAAGTACTGAGGGGAGTGTGGTGACGAGTTGCAGGTTTTGAGCGTAGAGTGCTTGAGGAAGAGAAAGTTTAAGAAGATTGAATGGTTGCAGAGATTGTGAAGGGGGTCTGAATCTGGTCGAAGGGGCTATTTATGGAGAGGATCAAACAGTCGAATCACAACGGCCTTTAGTCAAATTTGGAATGGCGCCTCGTTTATCACAGATGCAAGTGAACGTTGGTAGGCTGGCGAGTAATGAGTGCCTAGAAGATAGTCGACCGTTGAGATGCTCAGTCACTAAGATTCTATTGGTCCCTATAATCAGTTCCTGAAGTTATCTGCGCTTGAATCTAATCTGTGTTACTCGGTCCCCAAGGACATGTAGCTCAAAAACTGCGCTTGTGATCTCTTCTACTTACTCGGTCCCCATGCTGGGACGTACTGTGTCTCAGTTCCCATTCTCAGTAGGATAAATCAACTCGCTTAAGAAAATAATAAACTCACACACACAAAGGGACATAAAAGCTCTTTTAAAAACAAGAAGTGCTAAGCATATATAGGTAGGCTTTTTATCATCTCAATGAATATTTCCAGTTGTGGCTTATATGGTCATAGGGAACGTAACATTAAGATCAAGGATAAGGGACTGGCCTATAAGAACAAATCATATCTGGGGGGCTTGATTATGTGGTTAAGAAGCGATCATCGTGCATATATATAAGGGCTTGAAAATGAATAGCATGCAAATGGATCAAGTTTTAGCAAGAAATAGTGCAATTCTAGAGAAGGCCTAACTAAGCATTTATCATTTAGCATCACACAGAGCATGTGAAGGATGAATACCCCTTAGAGTGGTTCGCGCACGTACTAGTCCTAGGTTCCCAAGATTAAAAGGACCACTGAGTTTACACAAGATCAAGGGATAAGGCTTACGTGCAAGGATATGCTTAATGAAAGGGGATCAAGCCCAAGTGAAGTCTTAGCTTGATGAATGGTTCCTTGTTCAAGGCCTTGGTGAAAATGTCTGCTATTTGATCCTCAGTTCTACAATGGGTGAGCTCGATGTGCTTCTTCTCCACATTTTCTCGAAGGAAGTGATGACGCACGTCAATGTGCTTGGTTCGAGAGTGGTGCACATGATTCTTTGAGATGTTGATCGCGCTTGTGTTGTCACACCTTATTTTAATCGAGCCCATCGAGATTCCGAAGTCAACGAGTTGTTGCTTGAGCCATAGGAGTTGAGCACAACAAGAAGCGGCTGCTATGTATTCAGCGTCGGTGGTAGACACAGCTACTAAGTTCTGTTTGCGAGAGCCCCATGGAATGATAAAAGGGCCTAGAAACTGTGCCATACCTGAGGTGCTCTTTCGATCAACTAGATATCCTGCATAGTCAGCATCTATGTATCCAACAAGGGTAAAATTGCAGTTCTTAGGGTACCATAAACAAAGATTATCAGTCCCTTTTAGATAACAAAGGATATGCTTGAAGATGACGAGGTGCGACTCCCTTGGATCAGATTGGAAACGTGCACACAAGCTCACTGCAAAAACAATATCGGGCCTAGAGGCAGTTAAGTACATTAAAGACCCTACCATACCTCTATAGAGTGTTTCATTCGCCTTGGGGCCGTTAAGGTCTGCGTCTAACTTAGTGCATGTGGACACTGGAGTGTGAAGGGGCTTGCTATTGTCCATTCCAAACTTCTTTATGATCTCCCTTAGATACTTTTGTTGATGAATTTGAATGCCTTCATCCTTTTGCACCACTTGCAGTGCAATGAAGAAGTTGAGTTCCCCTATCATGCTCATGTTGAACTTGCTACTCATCACGTCTTTGAATTTCTCTACAAACGACAAGTTAGTTGAACCAAAAATAATATCATCAACAAATACCTGAACCACTAGGATGTCGCCTTCATGTTCCTGGATGAAGAGCGTCTTATCGATGGTTCCCCTCTTGTAGTTGTTGGCGAGGAGGTACTCAGAGAGACACTTATACCATGCCCTTGGTGCTTGCTTTAACCCATAGAGGGCCTTGTCCAAGAAATAGACGTGCTCAGGGTGATTCTAGTCTTCAAATCCTGGGGGCTTCTTCACATATACTTCTTCATTGAGCACACCATTGAGAAAAGACCATTCAATCTCTTCACATCCATTTGAAAGAGCTTGAAGCCCTTGTGCGAAGCGAATGCAATAAGAAGTCGAATGGCCTCTAATCTGGCAACTAGGGCGTAGGTCTCATCATAATCGATCCCTTCTTGTTGGTTGTACCCTTGTGCTACCAGACGTGCTTTGTTTCCAACCACATCTCCTGAATCATCGAGCTTGTTGCGAAAGACCCAACGAGTGCCTATGATGATGCGATTGGAGGGCTTAGGTACAAGGCGCCAGACTTTGTTTCGCTCGAATTCATGAAGCTCTTCTTGCATGGCAGCCATCCAATTTGGATCGAGGATGGCTTCTTTAATATTCTTAGGCTCAGTGAGAGAGACGAAGGCGTTGAAGGCACAAAGGCTGGTTTCCTCAGTTGTTTTCATCAAGTGCTTCAACAATTGTCTCTAGAGGAGCTAATCGAGCTACACGAGAGCGAGTGTGAATCCCAGAATGGACTGGGGTGAGCATGTTCGTTGGAGGATGAGCACTTTGTTGTTGAAAATCTCTAGTGGGAGGCTCTGTGTTCTGATCGATGTCTGAGGTAGAAGGCCCTTCGTTATCACTGTCTGAGTCAGGGCCTGAGGGAACTGAGGCTATATATGGAGGGGCGAGTGGGTTTAAGGCTTTCTGAGGAGGTGCTTGATCGATGTCTGAAGGGGCTTCAAAAGAGGCCACTTCTGGGAATGCATCGGAAGTGTTTGTCGAGGAAGTGAGAAAGGCGCTTTCATCAAACACTATGTGTGTACTCTCCTCGAAGGTTCTTGTTCTTTGGTTGAAGACCTTGTACGCTTTGCTTGCTGGGACATATCCAAGGAAGATAGCTTCATCACTTCGTGCATCAAACTTGCCTAAATTATATTTCCCATTGTTCATCACATAGCACTTGCATCCAAATACCCTAAAATGAGATATGCTTGGAGGATATCCCTTGATCAGCTCGTAGGGAGTCTTGCCTAGAGAAGGGCGTAGAAGAGCTCTGTTGGTGATGTAGAATGCAGTGTTCACCGCTTCAGCCCATAGAGAGGGAGTGACACCACTTTGATGAAGCATGTTGCACGCCATCTCTACTAGAGTTCGATTCTTTCTTTCAACCACTCCATTCTGTTGTGGTGTCCTAGGAGCTGAGAAGTTGTGAGCAATTCCTCTTTCAACGCAGTAGTTCAACATCTCTCCATTCTCAACTTCAGTTCCATGATCAGATCTTATAGAGCCCAGCTTCAGAGATAGAGAATTTTCAAGTAGGGCGACCAGCTCTATGAAGCGCGAGGAGGCTTGATCCTTGGAGCGCAGAAATAAGGTCCATGTGAACCTGGAGTAATCATCAACGATCACAAATATATAGCTCACTGCACCAGGACTTTGAACGTGCATTGGGCCACAGAGGTCCATGTGAAGAAGCTTAAGCGGCTTCTTTGTTGTGACGTTCTTCTTGGCTTTGAATGAGGTTCGGACTTGTTTCCCTTTAACACAACTAGCACAGTGCGTCAAGTTGTCTATCTTGATGAGAGGTAGACCACGAACTACCTACTTTGCACGCAACTTGTGTAGAAGGTGAAGATTTATGTTCCCCAATCGTTGATGCCATAATTCTGTTTGATCTTCAATAGTAGCGAGACAGAGGTGACCTTTTGGGATGAAGCTACGGTCGAAGATGTAAGTGTTATTGACTCGCTCCCCCCTTAGGATGATCTCCCCAATGACATTTCTCACAAGGCACTTCGAGGTAGTGAAGGTCACTTTGTTTGGTCCCTCGTCACAGAGTTGAGCTACACTTAAGAGGTTGTTGTGAAGGCTCTCCAAAAAATTCACCATCTGGATCTCTATCTTGTCATTTAGATGTACCTTCCCGTTTTCAGTGATTTCTCTAGCTCTCTTGTCGCCAAATGATACGCTTCCACCGTCATATACTTGAAAACTTCGTAATCTTTGCTTGTCTCCATTCATGTGACATGAGCAGCCACTATCTATGTACCATTTGCTCTCGCTGCTCAAGTTTTCCTGTAAATAAGCAATCAAACTTTTGGAACCCATTGAAGCTCAGCTTTTCTGGGTGGATTAGTTTTTTGGTTAGTATAAGGAGAAGTAATACGATCGAGCCTTTCGCCTTTACATGAAGAGGCAGTCGCTAGGTAAGAAGCTTCATTCAAGCTACTCACTTCGCATGTAGCGCGAGTGGGTGACTTGTATGCCTTCTTACTTAGCGCTTGCTTCTTCTTGCAAGAGTGTATAGTGTGACCATTGTTACCAGTGAACCTGCACCATTCGTTGTACTTCACATAACCATATTTGCCTTTTCCAGGTCTAAAGGGCTTTCTATCCTTAAACTTAGGATCTATTGTGTTTGTGGCATTCCCTTGGGCTTGGCTTACATACATCTTATGATCCCTTTTCCCATGAAACCAGTGATTGTCATTCCTTATTGGTTGTTCAAGTGCCTTAACCTTTTTCTCTAAGAATTCATTCTTGCTTCAACATATTTGAAGGGCCTTGTCTAAGGTTTCAACTTTTTCACTTATTTCTCTAGTGAGCTTTTCACTAGCACTTGGAAGAGTCTATGTCATATCCTAATCCAGGTCTAGCTTTTACAAAGACAGTTTGATTCACGGTTTTTTCATTAACATATTTAGTTAATTGGGTGATCTTAGTGAGAATTAGTCCTCGGTCGCTTTCTACCTTGAGTTCTAAGTCCTTTAACGACCCCCCTTGAGGTTGCTTAACCCTTGCAGCCCTCGCAGGATTTCGTTATTAGACTCAGTTCCCTAGATTTGACTAAGGCCTTCTCTTTCTTATCTAACCTAGTAGATAGGTCAAGACATTCACTACGTAAGTTCAGTAACTTCCTCTTCATATTCAGTGACTTGAGATTCTAAGGCTTCAGTGTCCTCTAGTAGCCCCTTAATCATATTAATAAGGTTTTTCTTTTCAAGCATATTCAAGCGATTAGGAAAGGAGTCAGGGGTTTTTACCTCAGAGGTGAGTGCCTCTGCATTGGCCATGAGATATTTGCCTTGGAATGCTTCATGAAGGTCAGCTTCATCATCTTTTCTCCCCAAGCTGAGAAAAGCGCCTTCTTCTCAGTGGCCTCTACCTTTGGGTTAGTGCACGTCTTGGCTAGATGTCCCTTCTCTTGGCAGTTATAGCAAGTATACTCCTTGAGACCGCACTTGGATGAGGATGATGCTTCACCTGGTCCAGCTCTCTTCTTGAACCATTTCTTGACCATCTTAGTCATAAGGACGACTTCTGTATCATCGTCCTCGTCTTCTTCACCGTCATTGATGTTCATCTTTTCAAGCACCTTTGTGAGCTTCAGCGCTGTTCCAGTGGCTTCTTTTGTCTTGAGTCCCTTTAGCGAATCAGGTTTCTCTTGGTCGAAGAATCTGCCAAATATGTCTACGACTGAAAGCTTCTTGCAATCTGGCGACATGAGTGCGATTCTTCGAGTGAGCTAGAATTTGTCGCTCATAGCGTAGATGAAAGGCAGTGTCTACTCAGGGTCTGGAATGGTTACACCAGAGGACATTAACTTGTTGACCAGAATGGTGAAGCGCGATTGGCAGGCTGACACGCTTTCCTCAGGGAGTTGTTTGAAGGATTGAAACACCCTTTCAAGCGTGAATTTTCCAGTGTCCTTCTGATCTTCGCTTCCTCTGTGTATGGAGATGATATCTTCCCACATTTCTTTGGCAGTTGGAATGCCAATAACCTTGTCAATGTCCGTGCGAGAGAGTCCACACAGAATCAGTTGTCGAGCTTTGGAATTCTTCTCCATCTTGGCGTAGTGCTCTGGTTTCTAATCCTCTCTATCCTTCAATTCTGGAAGCTCTTCGTCGCTATGTTCAATTATCTTCCAACATTGGTAGTCTTGGGTTTGGATGAACGTCGTGTGAACTCCCATCCACCAATCAAGCTCTCATTCTTGAAGCTGGTGAGGTTTGTTGAGGGACATGCCGAGGTTGAACTCTGAGTTCTTCATTGTCATAGTGGAATTGGATCCTGCTCTGATACCAATTGTGGATCGTGAAGTACTTAGTCTAACTAAAGATCAAATCTTTTGTGCGGAATATAGGCTAAGAACAACTAAACACTTTCAATTCCAAAACGTAGGTTGTATTTGATTTCTCTTGAGACTTACAACAACTAGGCGAACACACAGTTCTTAGTTTCTCTCATCTCTCCTAGCTATTGTCTAAGCTCTAAATCAATATGAACTATCTCTATCTAGTTCGACAACCACTTGCTTTGATGAAAGAACTAAACTATTTATACTAAAGCATAATCACCGGAAACTAATTACCTAAAAGCAAGTGAATAACAATAAACAAAGCATTAAATCTAAACTAGCTAAATTTAACGACGAAATAGCTTCAACTGATTAGATCTCGAATCTGGAAAATATCTTGGCGAATCCACTCTTTCTTTCTTTAGCTCTATTTCCTTCTTTAGCATCAAGGGAGATTTATTTCCATAAATACGCGCTCGGTTCCCTTGAGTGTCTTCGGTCCCCTTGAGCGTCTTCGGTCCCTTGAGCGCGTCATCCTGTGTAGCGCGTCACTTTGTGCAGTTCGATCCTTCACTCTCAATGTTCGGTCCCCTTCAGTATCCTTCGGTTCCCTTGCTCCTAGTTAAGCGCGTTGAGCGCTAGTCTTCTCATTGAAATCGCTCTTGTCTCTTCTCTTGAGCTCGTTGTTTTCCACGCTTTAGCTTCCTAAATAACTCAAAGGCCTATCAATTTCCTGCGATATCTCACTCAATACACACATTAGTTCATAAGGTAGTTTGTTATCATTAAAACTAAGGAATTATTAGTTGTACGACCTAAGGGGCTAGTTCATACAACTAACACCTAGTTGTGTGGTCCGACTGGTGGCGTCTTCAGAGATAGTCGTATCGACAGACTGATCAAGTTGTCAGACTGATGGCGTCATTAGACATGGTTGTGATGGTTTAGTCATATACCAGATCCGTTTGAACATTCAAATACGTCCTGTACGTAGGTGATACTACCTTGGTTGAGCGTTGGACCTGATTGTACTGTCGGACATGGTCAGGATGTCAGACTCGATCATGTCGTCGGACCTAGTCATGTCGTCCGTCGTGGTCTCGTCACAAAACTAGTTACATAGTCGAACTCGTTCGTTTTGTCAGACTGGGACGTGCCATCAGACATGGTGGTGATGTCAGATCTGGTGAAGTTGTCAGACTTGTTACGTCGTCAGATCCGTCCGTGTCGTCAGACTGGGTGGGCCATCAGACATGGTCGTGATGTCGGATTTGGTCATCTCATCAGACAACTTGCGTCGTCAGACCTGTTTATGTCGTTAGGTTTAGAGGTGTTGTTAGATCTGGTCATGAAGTCGGACCTGGATGAGGTTGTGGATTGTACCTACGACTTCAACAATAATGCATACTAGATTAGATATGATGATTCTAAAGTGATCTAGATGAATAGATTAATCGAATGTTTTTAACTATCAACCCCACGGTGGGCGCCAAATTATTTTGGAAGAATTTAGACCAATAGATCTTAATTTGTTAGATTATAGGCTTAAGATAATTAATACATATCAATTAATCATACATCAAGATAGTCAGATTAAAAACGATAATAATGACTAGATTGTTGAATTACAGCGTCAGAGCTGGATTGAAAGATACAAATAATGTATGAAAAGAGTACATGAAAAAGAGTAATTGAGCTTATCTTCATCGGATGGACCGACAAAATTACAGGACGGACTGACAGAATTACAGGTCTGAAACGGGTATATGGAGGATTACAAGATGGAAACAAGTATATGAAGAGGATCAAATTCCGTAATTTGGTGCTGGCGTACATATGAATTGTAGATCTGCAGGGAGTAGGTTAGAAGGCCGGAGTAGGAGTTTATCGGAATTGGATCTGCTATCACAAGGGCAGAACGACTCCCTTTTATAGCTGAAATCTACCTAGCAGCGTCTTGCTCCTCAAGTCATGGACGGTTACAACCGCTTCCGGATTTTGGAGACGATGGGAGAATAAATTTTCAGCAGGTTGAAGCCACAATAATAGGGATTCCCCTAACCATTTGGACCTTTTTAAAGTGGTTCCTACATACGAAGGATCGACGGACGTTTCGGTTACTAGCTGCAAAATCTGGACCCAAACACTCCCTACACGCGATTCCCTCTATGACAACAATGCTCGAAGGGAACTTTTCACATCTAGCGAAAATGCAAGTTGGTGAGTAATAAAATACGCCATTTTGAAACTGAAGGTAGATTATTGGGATTCGCTTAGAGCTTTAATTGAAGTTTCTCTACTCCTCAATCCCATGCTTACAACATATGAATAGACTAATCATGCAATTAAAGATGCTTTCTCATATCTTATACATGTATGATTCATTTATCTAATATTTGTTGTTGTTCGGACAGTTACTTCCTTGTGTGAACTACAATTTGTCATTTGTGAAAGCGGGGAATTAAGAACTTAGAGCTAGGTTCTTAGTTGACATCCTCTCATTGAGCAGTAATTTTCACAGAATATATCATATGAATAAAGTATATACTATTTTACAAGAGAGAAGATCATGGCACACCTCAAGAATTATATTTTGTTATCCTTTGCGGTCCAACTTGCGTGATTTTTCTGGATAAATATATTGCATCTTTGTGATTTCCGGTGGTACATATAATCTCATAAAACGATTTTTTCCGCGAAAGGCATATCCCAGATTCTGTTGGCATATTCCAGATTCGGTTAATTAACCGTCATAATCGTCCCGTAACCGCCCTAACCGTCCCGTAAACTACTTCGGTTAGCAATCTCTATAAATAGGGTGATTCGGTCTCACTTACAACGTTACGAAATTTATACATTCTTTCTACGTTCAAGATCTATCTTCTTATGCCTAAAACAGATTCTACCTTCTCGAATTATCCCAACAGAGATTTCATGTAACCGGGACATTCTATAGGATCGAAATACTTTGTTCGAAAAGTAATTTTACACGATTCATACAAGTAGTACAAGATTATTACACCCTCAAAACCAATCTATTGTACATTTAAATGTATGTGTTAGTAGATATAAAACTACCTTATACGTGCTTAACATATTTGATAGTCAATGCGTTGATCCGTTCTCTTCTGCTCATAAAGACTTCTTTGACAAGAAAGCATTAATTTAAAAGACTTTTATCAAGCATGATCGAGGAAATAGCTGTTTCTTACCCTTGTTTGGAGGAGCTCTACCGTATGAGAATGGTTGTTTTTGATGATGGTTGGAGGAGCTCTATGCGTATTATCGGGTATTATGTGTATTATTTCAAACACGTGTATTATGTGTATTAAAATTTTCAAAAAACCCGTTCGGCAGAACGTGTATTATCGGGTATTATGGAGTATGAAATAATACACATAATACCCCTCAAAAAAAAGCTGGGATTCCCGGCTTTTGGTGTTTTACGAAGGAGTATTATTGATTGTTCCCCCAAAATTACCTCCCGATGCCACTCATATATCTTCTACTGCTGTTCTTCACATGTTCTTCGTTCTTCTACTCCTGTTCTTCACATGCTACTGGGATTTCGAATTTTCTCCAGATCTTCGTTCCAATTCAGGTTAGCTTTTCATTCCTCTCTTGTCCGTTCTTCAATTCTGTACATATAGGTTATTGTTCTTCGTTCGTTCTAATTTACTGCTGGACGATTGACGATTGACGAAGCTCGAAGGAGCTCTAATGGAGGGTGTTATTCGTCCCTTGAAATCATCGAATTAGGGTTCTTCCTTGTTCGAATTAGGGTTCTTCCCTTGAATGTGTTGGTGGACGAAGCTCGAAGGACCTCCAATGGTGGACAAAGGCTCTTCCACTTCTGTTCGAATTCTGTTCTAGGCTTCGAATATAGTTGTTCCTAGGCTTTGAATTCTGTTGTAGGGTTCGAATACAGTTGTTCCTAGGGTGAGAATTTGGTCATGAACAAAAACTTTCTGCTTGGTTCAAATAAAGTGCAGGTTTCAGCTTGGTTTTGTATTATCCAGCCTCCAGAGTACATGCCGGAGAACTTATCAACATACCAAGCATGGGTGGGCGGTGCAATACTTGCCAAGGTCGTGTTTCCCCAAAACCAGCATGTCACCAAGGCAGACTATGATGAGCACGGCCCTGTTGTTCATCGGAAATGCTTCTAGAAGGAGGAGATGTGAATGCTCATCGGAAATGCTTCTAGAAGGAGGAGATGTGAATGCTTTCATATTTATCTTGAATGCCTTGTTGTTGGATCTAAGACTAAATGATTGACCTAGTTAGTCATTCAAACTAAATCATTTCATTACTGTGTCTGTCTTCTTGATTTACAAACATTGAAATCCAGGCTAAAGCAGAATGACCCAGGCCACTATCCATACATGAACAAAAATTCCTAAGAAATTGACAATGGAGTAAAACATTTACATGTTCTCAAAAACAAATCCAGAAGCATTCACAGAGAGAGACTACTTTATGTGTATACCCTTATCCAAGGCCACATTTTCACTCTTTTGAAGAAGTGTACTAGTGTTTGCTTCCCAATTTACCAGTAGTCCGTACTGTGTGTAGGTTGAACGCTTTGCCTTGATCTCCATTCAAGGCCCTCCTCTCCAAGCAGCAAGCAGTTAGCTGCTGAAGCAGCTTTTCAAGGTAGGAATGCAAGGAGATGTGCGAGCCATTCAAGCTTGGATTTGTTGCCAGTATCATCGAGTTGACCGCGTCTCCGACAATTTCTCGGTGAGAGTGTTGAAGAAGATAACCAACTGTCGACTGCACAGAATCTTCATATGCTAGCAACGCAACACAGTCCTGGAAACAATCCCAAAATTCTAACTTCTGAAACTCAATAACTACTAAGCTGTAAATAAGATCGTGTACCTTAAGGACCTCTTTAAAGCTTTCCATATGGAAATACTTCTCCAGTTCAATTTTCCCATACTTGACAGCTTTTTCTAGCTCCTTACCCTGCAGAAAGGTTCAAACATTAGGTTATTTGAGGGGTATTTTTGGAAATTTGAAATTTTCTTACCCTTAGATAATACTCTTCATACCGAACACCCATTACAGAATAATACACTGATTTCAGTTTCAGACACAGTTTATTTCAGACACAAATTATTTCAGACACAAAATACACAGACACAATAATACCCTATTTCAGCTTCAGACACGATAATACACAGACTGCCGAACGCACCCTAAAAATGTACCCTTGCAAGGAATGTGTTGAACGCTTCTTTTTTTTATCTTTGTCTTTCTAGGAAGCCCTCTAGTGATTTTGTATAAAACTATATCATTTAATTTGTAAAAACATCTACACGTAAAGCAAGTTTTTTCAATGGTGACCAGCAAATTGGTCTTTTGGTCAAAGGAATATTTATGGTCTGGTCTGTTAAATATTGGGAGCAACTGTTTCATTGACACTAGATGTATGCATAAGGATATATATATGAATAATATAATAGGAGAAACTGTTTAAGCTTATAATACTCTAGTGAACATTTTGTTAAGCACACAGTGTGTACTTGAAATATGCATATATTATATAGAAACTAAATTCTCTGATTATATAATCGTATGCACGATGTTCTTAATCAAAGGTAATATTTCTCAGAATATGTGATTTAAACATCTGTTACAGTAACATTTTATGATTAGCCTTATTTATGTATCATGCTACTGCTAGAAAAATAGACTGGCTGATGTCACTTCTGATCCGATAACAAAAAAGGATTTTCTTTTGACTATGTATTTTACAGTATTGGCAAGCCCAGTTTTCCTTTTTGGAGATGAAAGCAATTGAAGACTCATAAAAGTTCCCTCTCAAACGAAATCTCTAATGGTTTGGTACTTCTTGGTGATTTCATGTGTTAACACATATATATTAAAGCTCCCTTTTTAAAGTGCACATAATTAATTTGACACTACCGTATCTTAAATGTCAAATTTTTATTCGTCTTACTATTCTCTCTCTTCTACTTATTTTTTTAATTCTTTTTCAATTTAATTATATCATATGAAAACGGAATCTTGCAAGAGAAGATTTTTAAAATAAACTTTAAAATATATTTATAAAAACCAAATCTTCTTTTCCATAATCAATACTTATCAATACTTAATTATTAAAGCTGAGGTTAAGTCCTCCAATTGTCATCCTCCTATTGGTCCACCTCACAAATGAATTTAAAGTAAAAATTGAAATAATTTAATTTTAACTTGCCACATCATTATTAATTAAGGATGATAATGAATTATTAATTTATGATAAATGATCTGCTTATCTAAATCACACCCAATACGGATTTGTTGTTTACGTAGGATCCCACCCAAATCAAACTAAGATAAAAAATAAAAAATCTTAAAACTGTTTACAAAATAATAATTTATATCATTCACTTGATCAAAATAGGCATGCTTTTGACTCCAGCTTTGACCCGTTGCCTGCGTTTCATTCACCTGATAAACTGTTGCATGCGTTTCATTCCTTTTATGCATGATAATGTAAAATCTGTTGCATGCGGATAAAATGTTCTGCATATCATTTACTTTATCAAAAGCATAATTTTTTATTGTTGTTAAATTCTTCTTATCTGTAATTATTAGGAATAGACATACAATTTTGCATACAATTACTAAATCATCGTAAAAAAATTAGCAACAATAAATTTAATTATTATACGATGATTTAGTTCACTTATTGTTCCTATAATCCAGGTTCACCACCAAATGGCTTGCATTTCAAACAATAATACAATAAAAAATAGAGTCTAATTATAGATTGGTCCACATTAGTAACGTAAAATGTTCTGCATGTCATTAACTTGATCAAAAGCATAATTTTTTAAAGATATGCTGTTAAGACCTCCTATAATCCACATAATAGTCATCAAATAAAATTTTAGGAAGATTCTTCCTTGGTCCACATCAGTAACGTAAAAGCCGAGGTTTGTTAAGATCAGATATTAAAGTCTCCATAAATTCTATCATTCAATATCAAAAATCAATAAAAAAATTTAAAGTCTAATTAAATGACCAAAATCCTAACAAACAAATCTGGATAGAGTCAATGCACAACTAAGATTACGTATCTATTTTCTGTTAAGATCAGAAATCTACAAATCAGTAATCTACAGAACAGATTTTATATCTATAAATCTACAGAATAGAAATTTATAATCATTCACACAAACATACTCACCCCCAAAAACTACGTATCTATTCTTTCAAGGGTTACACACTGCTTCAGAGGTGAGGTTAACACTTATACATCTATTTGTTTACATAAATTATATGCATTCAATTCAATATATTTTCTCTACAAATTCTAATATATGTTATTTAAACTGCAGGCTATGTCAAATATACATGATTTCACAGACCTTACACAAAGAAATGTGAAGATAACAATTTACGCTAGACTTCTATGTCAATGGACTGTTATCTATAAAGATGAGAGTAAGTCCAAGGAATTGATTTTCATTAATGAAGAGGTAAAGTATACTTTTTTTATTAATACAAACAATTTTAATTATAAACGATGTATAATTTTACATAATATTTTCATGATGTAGGAAAAGAAAATTTAAGCTTGGATAAACAAGCCGTGGATGAATAAGTTTGAGAGTAGGGTGGAAGATAAAAATACACCATACGGGATTTTGGGTTAAACATTGCTACGGTTACCCCGTATACCTACTCGAAACTAGGTCATAAACTTTTGTTCTTCAAGAATACAAAGGTTGACGAATTTGATGGAACACCGATTCCACACAATTCTTTTGATTTTGTTGATTTCAATAGTATCATCAATAATGAACTAGATGGTAACTATTTGATTCGTAAGTGTTTATTGATTATACATTTTGAACTTTTGTTTTCTAACAATTACTTGATCGAATTACTATCAATAACACTATTTTTTTATGTGTAGATGTCATAGGACATATGAGTGCCATTGGAGAAATTGTGGAAACCAAAGTTAGAGGTGAAATCAACAAAGTTCATCGGATGATAGACATTAACCTCAGGAACTTCACGTAAGAATGGTTTTACGTTTGATTTGTTCTATGTTCTTTTATCTTAATTTTGTTATAATCTTAATTTAATATAGAATGTATTTTTATAAACTGAATATGAAATTCTTTATTATACACATTTAACTTTGATTTTCTATTCTTAAAACGAATTAAACTACGATGATTTAGTAATTGTATGCAGAACATTTACTAATGTGCAGTCAGTATAATTACTAGAATTTCAATTTTAAACTTATTACACGTTAGTTATTGTTGCTAATTGTATAAGAATTAACAACAATAAGTGAACTAAATCACTTATTGTTACTAATTTTTATGAACATTGACTAACGGGCAATCAGTACAATAATTTTAATTGTTATTCATCACGTGTCAACCATCTATCGGTCTACGTCAATAATTTTTTAAAAATAATAATTTATACCTCTTATTTGGTGCCACATCAATAATATATTTAAAACACAACTCACTTAAATTAAGTAATTTTCACCAAAAATGTACGACCATAGAACCATTATTGTTTAGATTTGTTTTATTAAAACAAATAATAAATTAATTTTATATCTAATAAATTATCTTGATAAGTTAAATCTTTCTTAAATTAATAAGCTACCTATTTTATTTATTTGTCAGAATTAACTAACATAACCCCATACTAATGTGTTAATAAATCTAATGCCAATATCTATATCTATATCAATATCAAAAAAATTTAAAGCTTATGATGAAATCACAATTAGGTACCTATTATCGGACCCACATTACAATTTAATAAAAAATGTTAATAAAATTTGTTAGTAAAGCATATTAATTAAGTGAACAATTTGTTATGAAAAATTTGTTATTATTTTTCGGTGACAAATATACTCCTAATTTATTTTCTATTTTTTTAATAATTTTATTTCTACTTTGATTCTTCCTTAGCATCCTCCTAATCAATACTTAATTACTAAAGTGAGGTTTTCTCCATCATGTGTCAACCATCTCTTGGTCCACGTCAATAATGTTTTTCTAAAATTATTTACACCTATTATTTGGTGCCACATCAATAATATATTTAAAACACAACTCACTAAAATTATTTACACCTATTATTTGGTCCACGTCAATAATCTTTACTTTTTAGATTTGTTTTGTTAAAAAAAATAATAAGTTAATTTTATATCTAATAAATTACCTTGATAAGTTAAGTCTTTCTTACATTAATAAGCTACCTATTTTTTTTATCTGTCAAAATTAATTAACATGACCCCATATTAAAGTATTAATAAATCTAATGTCAATATCTATATCAATATCAGTATCAGTATCTGAAAATTTCTAAAGGTTATGATGACACCACAATTAGGAACCTGTTATCAGACCCACATTACAATGTAATAAAAAATGTTAAGAAATTTGTTATTAAAGCATATTAATTAAGTGATTAAAAACAATTTGTTATTAAACAATTTGTTATTACTATTTTTCAGTGATAAATATTCCCCTAATTTATTTTTCTGCTCTTTAAAATAATTTTATTTCTGTTTTGATTCTTCCTTAGTACTCCTCCTAATTTATCAGTTATTTTGTTAATAACTTGATTTTTTATTTGATTCTTATTTAAAAGTCTAAATATTTTTTAATAATGTTAATGCCAGACAAAGCTTAAATTTAATTTTTTAGATTATTTCTCAAATTCACCACCAAAGATTAGACAATTAGGCTATATCTAATTCATAAAACCGATGATGACACCTATTTATTGATGCCACGTCATAATTTATTAAAAAATATTAATAAAAATCGATATCTAATTTCTAAATTTAATGATGGTAGCTACTTAGTGGTGCAATATCACAATATGCTACCAAATATTGATAACAATCCATCTATCAAATCTTAGTTTTTAAAGCTGAGGTTAAGTCCTTCATATGTCAACCTTCTATTGGTCCACCTCATCAATGAACTTACAATAATATTTCAACTAACCTATTAAATAAGGGTCCGAATCTGGTGATAATAAATCACTAAGTAATAAAAAAGAATGAATCTGAGGCGTTGATTTGTGCTTGATCTAACGACGGGCATGTCCACGTTGGAAATCCCGGCTACAATCCACGCTCTATGTGTTCAAAATATGTTCATCAGTTGTGATCTATATGTTCACTATTATTGAGATGAATGTTCATCAAACATTTTAGGGTTAATGTTCATCAGTGTTGAGCTATATGTTCATCAATTTAATACTAAATGTTCAACAATGTACTGAAAGACGTTCACCAACAAAATCAGGAGGAAGAAAAGACCCGACTACAGTCCATGCTCTATGTGTTCATCAAGTATTTCAAAATATGTTCATCAGTTGTGAGCTATATGTTCACTATTATTGAGATGAATGTTCATCAAACATTTTAGGGTTAATGTTCATCAGTGTTGAGTTATATGTTCATCAATTTAATACTAAATGTTCAACAATGTACTGAAAGACGTTCACCAACAAAATCAGGAGGAAGAAAAAGAGCGGAATAGAAAAGGGAAAAAAATGCTCCACCCACGCGCGCAGTACTAACCGTTAGATTGTGGACAGCTGACAATAAATCAACGACTGAGATTCATTCTTTTTTTTATGAATTTATAGATGTATTATTACCCGATACTTTTCCATTAAATAAATGCCACATCATTATTAGTTTAAAACACTTAAATATCTATCATAAAAATTAAAATATATACATTTAAATAAATTATTTTCAAAACTAAAATACAAGCTCAACTAAGTTTCAATTATCATAACCAGACTCGGCTAAGTTTATAATTCCATGACTATAATTTCATTAATACATTCAATTAAGCTACTTATTTGTCAAATGTTTCATGAACCATATATGAGCATTGTATTCAGTATTGATAATTATAATACTAAATAATTGGAGGAAAATGCACATTACCTAATATAATTATATTAGAGATCCTGGATCGGAATCCCCAGACGTAGCCGTTTATGGTGAACTGGTCAACAAATCTCGCGTTTCTTTGTCGTTCTTTATCAATTTCCTTTCTATCTTATAAATTTGATATCGTTTAGATTTATATAACAACACTAACTATGTTTTAAATTTAAACTCTCGTGCATGGCACGGGTCTTAAACTAGTTAATTACTAAAACTGAGGTTATGTTCTCCAAATGTCACCTTCCTATTGGTCCACCTTATCAATGTATTTAAAATAATAATTGAAATAATTTATTAAATACTTGCTACATCATTATTAATTTAAAAAACTCAAAAGATTATGTTTGAAGATGGAGGATGATTTAAATAATTTTTTTATAATCATTAATTTTTATTTTAAAATTTTGGTATTTTAAAATTGAGAATGATTATGAATATGATTGAGATTGAGATTGAGGATGCATTTACAGCATCAATGAATCTACGTTTTCATTTGAAGAATAGTGAATTTAAATGCACATAGGGTGCTCGAAAAAATGCATGAGAAGATGATAGAGATATATACTCTTTTCTGTAATCCAATTCTTGAGAAGAAGCGGTGAATTTACATGCACATTTGAAGAAACAACTTTTTGTGATGAGTTTCTATTTTTTTTGTTACTGGAATGATCTCTTCTATGTTGAGAATTTATGGATAGTAATTTATATTGGATAAATATGGTTAATCAAGTTTATCTTTTTCTATGTTGATAATTTATGGATACTAATTTTAAATTTTGCTAGTTGTAGTCCTGTGGTAATTTCGGTATACTTTTATTTTGTTAGGAATCATGATAAACTGCAACCCTCTGGTAATTTCCGTATAGTTTAATTTTGTTACGAATCATGATTCACATTTTCATAATTATTTTGACTAATTTGTACGAGGAGAGAAAATTGAAAATTCTGTTTTCAACTTTGAAAGGCAGAATGATCATGTGCATAATAGACATTCAAGAATCATGAACCTTATTGCTACAACCAAATCTTTGATGAAATCCAACTTAATGATGTTACTGCATCAGCGGTAGCTAACTGATTAGTCATATTTTCTTGAACATCATGCTGGATGAACATTAGCAAATTATTTTTGATATCACAAATTATTTTTATATAATCAGTTTTCCTGAACATCGTTGAAAAATAAATCAACAGATTTCTATATATGTAAATACAACTGATTAATCATTTTTTTTATATAAAGATTAAAAACGAATCTTCAAGGATTTGGCTAAAAAAGCTTCAATTAAAATATCATTTTTCTATTATCATTTTTATTCATGTTTTTTAAGTAAAGATTAAAAACAAATCCCTTAAACCATTTTATTTTTTATATAATCTATTTTTTAGGAGATTTGGTCAATCTTGAAAGAGGCTTCAACTAATTTTTTAAATATATTTTTTTAAATAATACATAATAAACAATCAGTAATTAAAAGATTTGGCTAAATTTATCCAATTTTTTAAGTTCTTATTTATTAAGTGGTTTTAGTTTACGTTACATATTCCATTCGTTTATTCTGATTTCTAGCAGTCATCTCTACATTCTCACAATAACGTATCATCAAACAACAGAGAGTTTGTATCTTTCCTTTTTTTATAAATGACTCTCAAGTTCTTAATTCTTACAAATTAGTATGTATATGTTTATTATATCCTTGGAGGTGTATAATCTTGTGGATGATGTTACTATTGGCAAGGGGAATTTGAAACTAAAGGTGAGAGTCATCGGTTTATGAAAACAAAATTACTTTAACAGAAGAGAAGATGTTCAAATAGTCCCAGACAGTGAAAAGATACAATTAGAAAAAAGTTCAACCTTTCTTATCTTTATCATTTTACATTACAAAACTTATCATATAATATTATTTTTATTTTAATATTAAACTCGAGGATTGAAGCTATCATGCCAATATTTTCTCTCAACCAAATTTCAGATAAGTTAAAGAAGTATGAAGTGGTAATACTTTCAGAATTTAGTGTTGAGTGGAATATTAATACATGAAAAATTTGCCAACATGACTATAAGATTAAAATCTTATAGAATACAAAATTTGAATCATGCACTGAAGATTCGATACCACTATTGGGAGGTGTTTAACAATTAATGTAGTATATAAGGAGGTGTTTAACAATTTGTAATTGACGATGTTTTTAATATAATTCTTATCTTTGACTTTTTGTTATTTATTAAGTTATATGGGTTACATTTACATATTACTATTACTCCCAAATTTTATAATCGTATATATTAATTTGCAATACCCGTGCAGGGCACGAGTCTTAAGCTAGTATATTATTATATTGTTTCCTTTCCTATTCTAATATTCCATTCATTTAGGATTTATTGGGGCTACTATTTAATAGCCTATTTTTGGTGCTGCTATTTAGTATTTCTAAGAAAATCTTCTATTGTAGACTTTTATGGGCTTTTTCAGAGTTTTAAACCCCCCAAAAGCCCTAAAAGGCCTCCATAAGGAATGCTCTAATAAGAAAAGTCTGTGCGAAGCACGGACGCGAACAACCTAGTATATACTATAAGAGTTGAGTTGGGGGTCAATTTATTATCTTCAATTAAACTTCCAAATTCCTGATTTACCCCTTACAGTAAGACTAATATCTTCTGATATTACCTGTTATGCCCCTTCTTACAATCCAAAATTACCTTCAATCTTGTAAGATAAGTCAAAAAAATTAAAGATTGCTCATGTTTTGTCCTTTTCGACTTCCTCCCACATTTATTCTAGCATTGCAAAACTTAACTTCTTCCTCCCGCATTTAATCTCGTGATACAAAACTTAATGATTTCCTCATCCGATGACTAATTCAATCTATAAATAACTCTAAAATGGTTGGTCGATGGATAATTTAGATTGTTAATTCAAGATCTCGATTATGTTGCTCGAGTAATAACCTCGATCTTCTGTTAATCTTTTAATTGCTGTTAAATTTGTATTCTTTTGTTCACTAGATTATCATTTGTTATGCTCCTACTACTTTTAAAGATGGTTAATTTTTTATTTCATTGTGCTACAATATAAATAGATATTTGGGTATAACATATATAGACGTTTACAATGATGCATATATTTATAGTGATATACTACAAAAGTTGAGTTGGGAGTCAATTTATTATCCCCAATTCAACTTCCCAATTCCTAATCTATCCTTTATTGCAAGACTAATATCTTCTAACATTACTTGTTTCTTATGCCTCTTATGACAATCCAAAATTACCTTTAATCTTGTAAGACAAGTCGCAAAATTAAAGACGGACACCTCTTATGCCATTTTCGACTTCCTCCCGCATTTATTCTCTTGTTGCAAAACTTAACGACTTCCTCCCTCATTTAACCTGGTGTTACAGAACTTAACATTTTCCTCACCCGATGGCTAATTCAATCTATAAATACCTATAAAATCTTTGCTCGATGGCTAATTTAGATGGTTAATTCAAGAGCTTGATTATGCCGCTCAGGTAATAACCTCGATCTTCTACTAATCCTTTACTTGATGATAAATTTGCATTCTTTTATTCATTAGATTATTATTTGATATGTTTCTACTGCTTTTAAAGGTGGTAAATTTTCAATTTCATTGTACAAATAAACGTTTGTGTATAACATATATAGATGCTTACAATGATGCATATATCCTTAGTGTGAGAACAACACCTATTATTTTAATCTCAAACATATTCTAATCCAATTGCAATAGACATCAATTAGCACAACCGAGAAATAACCAAACTTTACTGACTTGTAATTCATTTAGTTATCCATTTATCAAATATATTGGTAAGTTTCAGAAAATTTAACTTTTTACTAATATTATTAATAATAGACTCACCTAAATATTGTTTAAACATAGAGAAAAAAACTCTTGCCTATAATATAACTCCAATACCAATCTTATTGTAATCAATAACTTCGTACAATGAGTTAGAAAATACAAATAAATTACACCACTTTTGAATCTCTTAGAATAATCCCAGCTCCTAAGTTACATAACCAATAAGAGTGTATAAAAATACAAATTTAAAAAAGAAAAGAATAATTTTATAGAACAATATAGGCATAACAAATTAATTCTGCCGCCACTGCCGCCGCTGTTGCCGCCACTACTGCTGCTAGTACAAATTCAATTTCTTGTTTTATCTTATTCGCATCCCTTCATCCTCTCTAAAAAAATAATTTTTTTTCTAAGACCTCTTAACTAAATTGTATATGAAAGGGCTAGTAATATTTCATCTTCCAATTTATCTTTTACTTAAATTCGTTAAACCCTTCACCTTTACTATTCCCCTTTTTAACTCAACTCGAAGGTATAAATGCTCCAACATGGATTATATATGTATATAGTCTATGAGCTAAAAATTAAATATAAAATAAAAAGGGTTAAAGGCTAAAAACAATCTATGTATAGGGTACCATTAGTTAATACATTGAAAAAAATATTATTTGTATTATTTGATTGATTAATGAATACTATGAGAAAATTTACATTTATCCTTTTACATCTATAAAGAAGCAATGATTTGAAAATGTGTATAAATTACTCATAAGATACTAGAAAATATATTAATATTAGTTAAATATGTAATATCTATTAAAAAGGTTAAATAATCATGAATCTAATACATTTAAAATAGAGTTTTTTATAGTTCATTTCCTCTAATTCAACTCTTTTTTTCCCTAAATCTCTCTCCATAAATTTCCCATTTAGTGATCCTGTTACAACTATGGAGTTCTTCATGATATAAAAACTCCTTTAGTGTGAAACCTATCATCGTTCCTAATTATAATATGCAACTAAAATCTCATGAATATTCTGAACAAACTTGGTTTTTATTGGTGTTACAAAGAGGGAAGATAAATTCGATTTGTATAGACCGAGTGAGAAATTTGATTGGACAAGGAAAAAATTCTATATAAATCATAATCAAATTCAGTAAATTTATCGATTGCTTCTTCCATGAGAAAATACTGAATTATTATTATCTGAATTATAATAATGTATTGAATAATAACATTTAACAATGACATATGCATTATACTAAATATGATACCATATAAAAATAAAACTAACATCCAATAGAAGAATATATTATATTTTTGTATACACAGTAATTGATACCATAAATAATCCATAAAGTTCAGTCATTAAAGAATAAAAAACATCTCCACGATAATACCATGTACTCATAAATAGTTACATATGATAGACAACCACACGCCTTACGTTTGTGGATTTAAAGAAATGGAGTATTGTCCTATTGAATCACTTTTAATCACTCTATACATTACATTTCATTGTTGGTTATATGAACTAGCTACTAGTATCTATAACTCATAATCTCTCAGTTTTAATGATAACAAACATCTTTATACACTAATGTCTACATTGAGTGAGTTATTGCAGGATAGAAATAGGCCTTTGAGAAAAATAGGTGATTAAAGCAAAGGAATCAACGAGCTTAAGATTGAAAGCTGAAGCGAGTTAAGCGAGAAGCATAGCGCTCAAAGCGCTTCATTAGAAGCAAGGGAACCGAGAACTGGAAGTAGGAAACCAAATACTGGAATAAAGGAACCGAGCTAATAAAGAACTAAACAATAGAAGGGAGTGACGCACTGAAGGGAACCGAGTGAGATGAAGGGAACCGAGCGCATAAAAGAGGAAAGATATCTTGGAAGCTGCTATAATGGAAAAGATAGATTCGCAAGAGATTTCCTAGATCCGTAAACTAGGTTGTTAGAGCTACTTTATTATCTTAATCAGTCAGTTGCGATTTATTGTTTTATTTATTGTTTTTATCTAGCTTTTCGTAGATTAGTTCCCGACGATTATCCTTTTAGTATAAATAGATTAGATTATCGTTCTAACAAAGGTTGTTTGTGCTAAGAGGTTAATTTATGGATTTAGGGTTTAGGCAATATCTAGGAGAGTTTAGAGATGAACTAAGAACTGTGTGTTTGCCTTGAAGTTGTAAGCCCTAGTAGAATCAATAAAGGAAATCGTTTTAGTAATCATTGTTCATATAGTTCTTAATCTTATTCCGCACCACATATATAATCTTTTGTTAGATTAAGGTACTCAAAGTCTCATGATCCACAATTGGTATCAAAGAAGGATCCGTTTCCAATAAGATGACGAAGAACGAAGAATTCAACCTAGTAATGTCCTTGAACAAACCTCATCAACTTCTTGAAGGGGAGCTTGACTGGTGACTGGGAGTGCGCACAATTTTCATTCAAACCTTGGACTAACAGTGCTGGAAGATCATAGAGCTCGACGATGAAGTGCTTCCAGAACTGAAGGAAAGAAAATATTGGCAGCTTGTGCACTATGCCCAGATGGAGAAGAACGCAAAGACTCGACATCTTATTCTATGTAGACTCACATTAACGGACATTGACAATGTCATTTACATACCAATAGCCAAGGCCATGTAGGATGCCATCATCTCCATTCACAGTGGCCGTGATGATCAAAAGGATACGAAGAAATCCACTCTTCAAAGGGCGTTTCAAGCATTCAAGCAACTCCCTGGTAAAAGCGTGTCAGCATGCCAATCCCGGTTCACTATCTTGGTGAACAAGCTAACCGCTTTTGGTGTAATGATCGCCACGACGGAGCAAACCTTAGCGATCATCTATGCAAAGAGCGAGAAGTTCGAGCTCACCCAAAGAATTGCTCTAATGTCTCCACACTGTAAGAAGCTCTCAGTGGTCTACATATTTGGGAAGTTATTCGACCAAGTGAATGCTAATATAAGGAAAGGCTTAGATACTAAAGAAGCCATTGGAACCACTTTGAAGCTTAAAAAGGTTCTAGAAAAGTTGGACATCAACGATGGTGAAGAGGAAGAGGACGATGATACTGAAGTCGCTCTCATGACAAAGATGGTCAAGAAATGGTTCAAGAAGAGAGTTGTACAAGGAGAGTCATCATCTTCAGCAAAGCGAGATCTCAAGGAGTACACTTGCTATAACTGCCAAGAAAAGGGGCACCTTGCTAAGACATGCACTAACCCTAAGGTCGAAGCATCTGAAAAGAAGGCACTTTCTCGGCATGGGGAGAAGAAGACGATGAAGCTGACCTTCATGAAGGATACCAAGGACAATGTCTCATGGCCGATACAGAGGCCCTTGCCTCTGAGGTAAAACCCCTTGACCTTTTTTCCTACTTGCCTTAACTTTCTAGTAAAGAAGGAGCTCAGTAATATGATTAAAGGCTTGTTAGAAGATACTGAAACCTTAGAGTCACATATAAATGAATATGAAGAGGAGGTCAATGACCTACGTAACGAGTGTCTAGATCTGTCCACTAGGTTAGCTAATAAGGAAAAGTCCTTAGTTACATCTAGAGAACTGAGCTTAATGACTAAAACGTGCAAGGGATGCAGTGGTAAACAAACTTAAGGGGGTTTATATAAGGGCTTGAAATGAAAGGTAGAAAGCGACTTAGGGATCATACTTACTCAAATCACCGAACTAATAGAATCCATTAACATGGTGAATCAAATTGTCTTTGTAAGATCAAGAAATGGACTTGGATATGACTCAGATAGGGATTCAACTAGTGCTCTAGTGCCAACGAGAAGCTTACTAGAGATTTGACTGAAAAAGCGGAGACCTTAGATAAAGCCCTTCAAACTTGTAGAAGAAAGAATGATTTTTAGGAAAAAGGTAAAGGCACTTGAACAACTGGCAAGGGACAATAATTACTGGTTCCAAGGGGGAAAGGCTCACAAGATTTATGTGAGTCAAGACCAAGGGAACTCAGTAAACACTTTATATCTTAATCTTAAGGATAAGAAGGCCTTTAGACCTGGAAAGGGAATGTACAATTATGTCAAGTACAATGAATGGTGTAGGTTCTGTGATAATAATGGTCATACTATACATAGCTACACTATAAGTAACAAGCCATACAAGTCACCCACTCACAATTCAAGTGAGGTGCTTGATTTGAATGACCCTTCTTACATTGAGCATGTTCCTTCAACTATAGGACAGAAGCTCGTCCGTAATTACTCTCCTAACACTAACAAGAAAGCTAATCCACCCAGAAAAGATGAGCTTTGATGGGTTCCAATAGTTTGATTGCTTCTTTGTAGGTATACTTGAGTAGCGAGAACAAATGGTACATCAATAGTGGCTGCTCATGTCACATGACCAGAGACAAGGAGATATTATGAAGTTTTCATAATTATGACGGTGGAAGCGTATCATTTGGTGACAAAAGGGATAGAGAGATCACATGACATGGAAAGGTACATCTAAATTGCAAGATAGTGATTTAGATGGTAAAATTTGTGAAGAGCCTTTGCTATAATCTATTGAGTGTTGCTCATCTTTGTGATGACGGACCAACCGGGGTTACTTTCACTACCTCGAAGTGCTTTGTTAGGAGTGCTACCGATAAAATCATTATAAGGGGAAAGCGAGTCAACATCACTTACATTTTCAACCCCAGCTACATCCGAAAGCGTCACCTTTGTCTTGCTACTATAGAAGATCAAACTGCTTTGTGGCATCAAAGACTTGGGCACGTAAATCTACATCTTTTGCACAAGCTTCGTGCGAATCATATGGTCTGTGGCTTACCCCCATTAAGATAGAGAATATGACACACTGTGATAATTGTGCCAAGGGCAAACAAGTCAGAAGACCATTCAAGTCAGATATCACAACCAGGACGCCCCTTGAGCTTCTTCACATGGACCTCTGTAGACCTATGCGTGTTCCAAGACCCGATGGAGCACGTTACATATTTGTGATTGTTGATGACTTCTCTAGATTCACATGGACCCTCTTCCTACGGTCTAAAGATCAAGTTTTCTCTCGCTTCACTAAGCTCGTCACTTTTCTTGAGAACTCTCTATCACTTCAACTGCGCTCTATACAATCAGAGCATGGGACTGAATTTGAGATCAACGAGATGCTAAGATACTGCATTGAAAGGGTATAAGTCATAACTTCTCAGGCCCTAGGACACCACAACAAAATGGAGTCGTTGAAAGGAAGAATAGAACATTAGTAGAGATGGCGAGAACCATGCTACTTGAAAGTGGATTCTGCCCCTCATTCTGGGCTAAAGCGGTGAACACAACTTGCTACATCACCAAATGGGATCTTCTACGCCCTTCTTTGGCCAAGACTCGATACGAGCTGATCAAAGGCTATCCTCTAAGCATCTCTCATTTCAAGGTATTTGGATGCAAGTGCTATGTGCTAAACAATGGAAAGGATAATTTGGGAAAATTTATGCAAGAAGCGATGAATCTATCTTACTTGTCTATGTTCCAGTGAGTAAGGCGTATAAGGTGTTCAATCAGAGAATAGAACATATGAAAAGAGCATACACGTGGTGTTCGACGAAGGCACTTTCCAATCTCCACCGTCAAACACTACCGATCCATTCGTAGAAGTCGCTCTCCTAGAAGCACCTTTGGAAAGATATCAAGCACATCCTTCTAGAGCTTTAAATCCACTCGCCCCTCCATATACAGCTTCAGTTTCCATAGCCCCTGATTCGGACAGTGACACTGAAGTGCCCTCTCACTCCGACACCGTACAAACCGCAGCGCCTCCCACTAGAGGCATTCAGCAACGAGGCGCTCATCCTCCAGTGAACATGATCACTCCCTTACACTTTGGGATGCACAATCGCTCAAGAGCATCTCTACAGGCTCGTCCAGAAGCGATCTCCGAAGTACTTTAAGAAGCGGCTTCTGAGACTAGTCTATGTGCCTTCAACGCCTTTGTCTCTCTTACAGAGCCTAAGAACATCAAATAAGCCATCCTTGATCTGGATTGGGTGGATGTTATAGAAGAGCTTCATGAGTTTGAGAGGAACAAGGTTTGGCTTCTGGTCCCCAAGCCCTCCAATCGCACTATCATGGAACTCGTTGGGTGTTTAGAAATAAGCTCGATGACTCAGGAGCTGTAGTAAGGAACAAAGTGCGTCTAGTTTCTCAAGGGTACAAACAACAAGAGGGAATTGACTATGATGAGACCTATCCTCCAGTCGCGCGTCTAGAGGCCATTCGTCTTTTGATAGCTTTCGCCTCTCACAAGGGTTTCAAGTTATTCCAAACGGATGTGAAGGTGGCATTTCTCAATGGGGTTCTCAATGAAGAAGTATATGTCAAGCTCCCCCAGGATTCGAGGACACAAAGCATCCTGAGCATGTGCATTTCCTGGACAAGGCGCTATATGGCTTGAAGCAAGCACCAAGAGCATGGTATGATTGTCTCTCTGAGTACCTCCTTGCAAACAACTACAAAAGGGGAATGATCGACATACGCTATTCATACAGGAACACAAGGGCGACATTCTCGTAGTATAGGTAAATGTAGATGACATCATATTTTGTTCCACTAACTTGTTTCTTGTAGATAAATTCAAGGATGTTATGAGTAGCAAGTTCAACATGAGCATTATTGGAAAACTGAACTTCTTTTTCGGCCTTCAAGTGGTGCAAAAGGCTGAAGGCATAGAAATCCATCAACAAAAGTACTTAAGAGAGATAGTCAAGAAGTTTGGGATGGAAAATAGTAAGCCCCTCCACACTCTAGTGTCCATAGGCACTAAGCTTGATGGAAATATCAATGGCCCCAAGACAAACGAGACGCTTTATTGAGGTATGGTTGGGTCATTGATGTACTTAATCTGATGTAGGAGCATCCCTCAAGCCAACTACCCAAGGAGCCATAACAAGAGCTATGGCAAAGGAGATCCAAGACCTCATTCTACAAGCAACTTTGACTCAAGACTTAGGGAATGATTTGGAACCCATTGCTTCTACACTTCTGGCATGTGAAAGAAGTGCTTATCCCCAACAAATCCAAAGAAGACAGCCAAGCCATTGGAGGGCCCCAAAACGGCTGCATTTGGCTTTTTTTTGCAACTATCACAACTAAACACTTAGCCGACTAAGTTGTCTAGGTGTAACGTTTTCACCCTCTTCCCTAAATATTTTGTGGAACTTATCTTAGGGTAATTTGGTCCTTATTTCAAGTATTTTTAGGTGTCAAAATGTCGGGTTCAACCTAGGCATAAAAGCCTTAAGTTATCCTTCACTAAGGGCCTTTGATTGAATTGATGTTGTAGTAGAGTAAAACTCCTCCTAGTTTCTCAAGGGCCACCTCTGTTAGTTTGAGCAGAGCTACCAAAAACTTTTTTACCCTTGCCTATTTCATCTTGTTTATGTAATTGATTGTGTAAACTTGTTGAATGGGAAACTCTTGGTGCTCATGGTAGTATATCTCCATGTTGTGTTAAGTTATAGCTTGTTTAGTTTTTTCTCTTCTTGTATTGTGTTGAGATTAAGTCCAAGGTGCCTTAAATAGATAGAGAAGTTCTCTTCAAGAACCTATCCATTTATTCTTTCAAAACTCTTTCTTTCTTCTTGTTCTTGCTTGTTTTCAAGTTTGAACAACACTTAGAACACTTGTTCTTAGTGTATGTTGGTTGAATCCTCTAGGTCCGAGCTTGTGGGAGATAATCCCACATCAAGTGGTATCAGAGCTCAGCTGAGTTTTCAACCATCTCTCACCCTTAAAAACACAAAAACAAAGTGCTTTGCAACATTTGCAAGGTCCCACCAAAAAACAGCCCCAAAACACTAGCCAAGCCTTGTTGTTGCGTGCCATTTTGTTGGTCTAAGTTTAATGAATCTTTTGAGTGTTTTCAGGAACTAAAACCAAAGTTTGAAGTATTTGAGGAGGCCTAAGGAATAACCAAGAAAAGTTTAGGAAGTTCCTAAGAGAGAACCAAAGCCAAAAACCCTAACCGGATGCTTGAATTCACGCACAAAAGTGGTCAAGAACCCAACTTTGAAGCTTCACACCTCAAACCAAACACAACCAATTGAAGAACACTTATGAGCCCCATGAAGAACAACATTTGATCTGTTGAGGGTAACAAAAACCAGCCCCAATGCACGAGTATATTGTCCAAAGACTAAAGCCAAAATTCTTTCCCAAAGCGGTAAAATTTCACTTTCTACTTTTCACAAGTGTTGACCTAGCCTATTCACAAGACTTTGCAGCCACATTGGGTCGTGCCTTTTGGGATGTAACGTGAGCCTTCCACATAGAAATTCCCCCACTACAAGGATCAAGAGAGCTCACATCCATTCCAGCTCATTAACCTATTGAAACAAACGCCCAAAGTTGTGTACAACACCATTTTTGCACATCTACTTTTCACATGTGTTGACATAGCCTTTTCTCAAGACTTTGCAGTCACATTGGGACGTGCCCTTTGGATTGTGACCTGAGCCTTCCACATAGAAAATCCCCCACTACCTGAATCAAGAAAACTCACATCCATTCCAGCTCATTAACCTATTGAAACAAACGCCCAAAAAGTGTTACAACACACATTTCTACCCAGGTAACGTGCTTGCTTGTCTATCCTTAACCAAGCCTTGTAACTTTTGTTGTGTACTCCAAGTGCAACATTTTCAACGTGACCAAGCATCCTAAAGCACATAAAGAAGAAGGAGAGAGGGGATTGCCATGAGCCCCTCACACTTAGCCTAACCCCACCCGTATGCCTTGTACTCGGCTACACTTAGCCTAGTTTAAACACATATCCTAGCCTAATTATCAAGGACACTTCCAAGGCAAAGCAAGGGAATTTCAAGGGCTTCTTTATGCACCATAACTGAGGTAAAACCTTCTCAAGTCCCTTTGAGCTAAACACTTTCCTACATCATCTTCTTACAAGTGCACTTGCTTGTCTATGCTAGCTATAACACTTTGTTGATTAAGAATCTTAGTGTACCAAGCTAACAAGTTTTACTAGCATCACATTGAATTGATAAGGTGATTAAACATTCAAGGTTTGAGAGGACATTTAAGAGTGTAGAGTGAATCAAACACAAGCAAACACAAACTTATTAGACTAACATTAATGTTGTTCATTGTTTGTTGTCTTTGATCATGTCTATCTCACATCATGACTCCCATGATTAATTCAGCCAATGGTATCACTAATCAACCTGATTTATTGAACATTCTTAGTGACTTGAAGAAGGGCTTGAATGACATCTCTAGTAGACTAGCCACCCTTGAATCCAAACAAGACAAGCCTAGAACACCACCTATAGTTCTTGGGACACAAATTGAAGTTGGAGGGACTTAAAACCCACACACTCAACTACCATTTCCAAGCCAAGATATGAGGCATGTATCCATATCACATTGTCTCACCATTGCCTGGACCTCCACCAATGAACTATCCAAGGGAGTTTTCTAACCCTAACTCTCCTGATTTGAATAGGTATAGTGATGATGATGTTGATGAGTTTTAGGAGGATAGGCACATGAGGCAAGGAGGAAGAGGAAGGAGAACAAGATTCCAAGAACAAGGGCAAGAACCTAGACAAAGAGAGGAAGATAGCCTAGGCAAGGTGAAGTTCAAAATCCCAAGCTTTGGAGGGAAGTGTGATCCAACCTCATACATGAGATGTGAGAGGAAGATGGAGCAAATTTGGGCATGCCACAACTTTCAAGAGATGAAGAAGCTGCAACTAGCCACCTTAGGGCTCCAAGAGTTTGCAAAGAAGTGGTGGCACAACCTAATCCGAGAGAGGAGGATCAAGTGTCAACCTTCCATCAGTACATGGAAGGAGATGAAGGATATCATGAGGGCAAGGTTTATACCTCACCATCATGCAAGAGAAATGAGGAAAATGTTGGAGAATTTGAAGCAAGGAAGCATGAGTGTGGAAGAAGTGTACAAAGCCATGCACATGGCTATGATCAAGGCTGACATTAGAGAGACCTCATTGGACACCAATGCTAGATTCTTAAGGGTCTTGAATCCATTTAACTCCCTAGAAGAGGATATTTCCCTTATGACACAAGTGATCAACTCCTAAACAATGCCATCAAGGTGGAGAGAAAGCTCAAGGCAAGAACATTCCAAGGAACTAAGCCAAAATACTCAGACAACAATACATGGGAAGGAAAGGTAGGAAGAGCTAAACAAGCCCAAGGAAGTCATAGCTCCAAGAGAGCCATACAAGGACCAATCCTACCAGTTGCCTAAGTTCCAAGTTTCATCCTTTAGCAACCAAGGGAGTACTTGTAAACCCTCTCATACATCTCACTCTATGAACACTCGGACTAGTAACATAGGATGCCTTAAGTGTCAAGGTAAGGGTCACTATGAGAAAGATTGTCATAATAAGGGAGACATGATAATCAATGCATTAGGACAACTTGATTATGAACTTATTCATGAAATTAACAATGACCTTAACCATATTGATGAGCATGAGAATGAACTAGTGCATAATGAAGAGCTAGAGTATGAACAAGGTGCAAGCCTTAGTTGCAAGAAATCCCTTAAGGTCCTAACTAAACATGTGGAAGATAACCTAGGAGAAGACTTGTATCCTAGTAAGTGTCTAGTTAAGGATAAGGTGTGTGACTTAACCATATGTGGAGATAGTTGTTGCAACATAGCTAACAATGGACTAGTCCAAGAACTACAACTACTCTCGGTTTTGCACCCTTGGCCTTATGAGCTAGAGTTTAGAGTACATGGGCAATTAAGGTAACACTTAAAATTGAACATTACATAAACACAATCTCATTTGACATTTTAGCTATGCAAGAATGTCACTTTCTCTTAGAATAACCTTGGCAAGATGGTAACAAAGTGATGCATGATGGTTATGCTAACATATACCTTTTATTGTTCAATGATGAGCAAATTACTCTCAAGCCTATTACTCCATTTCAAATTCTTAGGGCTGCAGAACATGAAAGGATCAAGGCAACAGAGAATTCCATTGGCGAGGACAAGAAGTCAAGGCACAAAGAAAAGAACCGAGAAAACAAGTTGCATTTGTCTATACTAGCCTCCAAGGTGCCAAGACACATGCAATATTGGCTCATACATGAGCGGCCTAAGATATAAGACTTGTGTGTGTGACCAAGAAGCACACTCAACCCTCAGATGACAGATTTAGAGGCTTCCACCCACAAATGCACCAAGAAGAGTTCCAAGATGAAGCATGGGAGGAAGCTAGCCAAGAAGAGCCATTGCCCATTATGGGAGGGGATGGCCTGGGGTCAGGCCACTCTCAAGAGGGAGGGAATAATGCAGCAGCATCCCTCAAGCCAACTACCCAAGGAGCCATACAAAGAGCTATGTCAAAGGAGATCTAAGACCTCATTCTATAAGCAACTTTGACTCAAGACTTAGGGCATGATTTGGAACCCATTGCTTCTACAATTCTGGCATGTGAAAGAAGTGCTCATCCCCAACAAATCCAATGAAGACAGCCAAGCCATTGTAGGGCCCCAACATGGCTGCATTTGGATTTTTTGTGCAACTATCACAACTAGACACTTAGCCGGCTAAGTTGTCTAGGTGTAACGTTTTCACCCTCTTCCCTAACTATTTTGTGGAACTTATCTTAGGGTAATTTGGTCCTTATTTCAATTATTTTTAGGTGTCAAAATGCTGGTTTCAATCTAGGTATAAAAGCTTAAAGTTAACCTTCACTAAGGGCCTTTGATTGAATTGATGTTGTAGTAGAGTAAAACTCCTCCTAGTTTCTCAAGGGCCACCTCTGTTAGTTTGAGCAGAGCTACCAAAAACTACTTACCCTTGCCTATTTCATCTTGTTTATGTAATTTATTCTGTAAACTTTTTGAATGGGAAACTCTTGGTGCTCATGGTAGTATATCTCCATGTTGTGTTAAGTTATAGCTTGTTTAGTTCTTTCTCTTCTTGTATTATGTTGAGGTTAAGTCCAAGGTGCCTTACATAGATAGAGAAGTTATCTTCAAGAACCTATCCATTTCTTCTTTCAAAACTCTTTCTTTCTTCTTGTTCTTGCTTGTTTTAAAGTTTGAACAACACTTAGAACACTTGTTCTTAGTGTGTGTTGGTTGAATCCTATAGGTCCGAGCTTGTGGGAGATAATCCCACATCATAACCTACACTAGGCCTGATGCTGTCTTTGCAGTGAGCCTATGTGCAAGAGTTCAATCCGATCCAAGGGAATCGCATGTCGCTATCATCAACCGAATCTTTCGCTACTTAAAAGGGACTGACAATTTATGTTTATGGTACCCTAAGAACTGCGATTTTACCCTTGTTGGATATACAAATGCTGATTATGCAGGTTATCTCGTTGATCGAAATACAACCTCAGGTATGGCTCAATTCCTAGGCCATTGCCTTGTTTCTTAGGGATCTCGCAAGAAAAACTCAGTAGTCGTGTCCACCACCGAGGTAGAATACATAGCAGATGCTTCATGCTGTGCTCAACTCAAGGACTTCGGCTTTTATATGCTCTCGATTGAAATAAGATGTGACAACACAAGTGCTATCAACATATCAAAGAACCCTATGCACCCCTCTCTAACTAAGTACATTGATGTGCGTCATCACTTCCTTCGAGACAATGTGGAGAAGAAAAACATAGAGCTTACCCATTGTAGAACTGATGATCAAATAGCAGACATTTTCACCAAGGCCCTGAACATGGAACCATTCATCAAAATAAGGCTACACATGGGATTGATCCCCCTCCATTAAGAATCTCCCTTACTCTAAGACCCTTCCCTCTTGACTCATAGAAATTGATGCTTCCTTTAAACGTAGAAATTTAGGACTACTATGTGCGCGAACCTAGCCTATACTCTTAGGGGTATTTGTCTCTCGCATGCTTTGTTTGATGCTTAATGATAAACGCTTGCTAGACCCTTCTAGGATTGTACTATTGCTTGCTACAAATTGATTCCTTTGCATGCTCTTCTTTTTCAAGCCTTGATATATAGACACGATGATCGCTTCTTAACCAAATAATAAAGCCCCCATATATGATTCGTGTTTATAAGCTAGTCCCTTAGCCTTGATCTTAATTTGTGTTATGTTCCTATGACAAATAGCTCACACCTGGGAATATTCACTTAGATGTCAAAGAGCCTTCCTAATTATGCTTAGCACATGTTCATTCAAAGAGTTCTCAAGTTCTTTTGTGTCTTTTGATTAATTTAAGTGCTTAAGTGACTAAATATATCCCGCTGAGAATGGGAACTGAGATACAACGTCTAAATTGATGGGGACCGATTTTTAAAAGAAAATAGCAAGCACAGTGTAATGGGAACTGACCATAGGGGCCCACAAAAGAATGGGGACCGAGAATAGAGAATAAGTTACAAAGCACAGAAAGTTGGGGAATGATTACTCCCCAGTTGCCAAACGGTCACCTACTTCTATGAGCTTCGAAGCGCCGAATCTGCATTAATTTGAGTCTTTGTATTTGAACCGTTGCACCACCTATATAAAATCCCCTCCAAGACAAATCCGTACCCCCTCACCCATTTCCCATTCTTCACTTTATTCTCACTCTCACTCTCTCCCAAATTACTCACATACTCTCTCAAGCTCCTTCCAAAATCATAAAAATGGCTAAGCAAATCAACATAACCCCAGAGCAATGGGAGCAGTACATCAAATACCAGGCCTTGCTCTACTCCATGGACACTACCTCTAAAACTCCACCACGACCTACACAGGCCACCACTCCTGCTCCACCTCTTGCGACTGACCCACCTACGACCCAAGCCACCACCGTGTCAGTCCACTCTCCTTGACATCACACCCCGGAGAAACAACCCTCACCACCTCCTCATCCTACAAAGACTACCACCTCGCGTCACTCCACTCCCACTCTGATGAAAGAAGATAAGATACAAGCCACCGAGCCCATTCACTTTGTCTCTTCCACCACCCGAAAGGCCACCTCGTACAAATCCAGTGAGCAGACACCCATTTTTATCACGGAAAAAGCGAACCACCAGCCCTTGCTCTCACAACCCCAAATCTAAGCCTCACAACCCCTGGGTCCCCAAAGATCACGCCACCCAGAAACAGCCCTCTCAGAATCACCCTCTCATCCGCCACGGTTGAAAGGGCCAAAGTGCTCTCGTCCAAGGTTATCATCCCGATGGAGGGTGATTCAACGACTCTTCTACCCCCTCCACATGGAAACTTTGGGACGCGGATGGTGATTGAGCCAATAATAATCGGGCAAGGGTTTTGGTGCACCCTCAATCTGGAGAAGTTTGATTTGTCGCCACCATCGCAACCCTAGAACGGACCCGATGGTGTGAGCTCTAAGAAGAGCCCTTCACGGTGGATGTGGATGAGATAAGAAAATTCGACAGTGCTCTTGTTCCCATGCCTCCTTCCTTCGGCCAGCCTATTATGTTGCACAAAAACCATGGGGAGACGAGCCTAAGAACGTAAACACCAAGCTCTTGCAAAAGTTCCCAAGCTCCCTACCGGAAAAGGATATGCCTCCTTTCCGAAAAATAATTGGCCCTCCGGCAAGTCGGAGACGATAGAGCTGCTCGTGGGCAAGGTAAAGGCCTAAGGAGATCAATACACATATGCTCAACATCGACACAAAGCTACTTCACTTCATCATCCTCAAAAACATTGTGCCAAGGCAAGAGAAGCGCGACACGATGACCATCGCCCACGCCTGCCTGCTAATAGCCGCCAAAGAGGGGAGCTTGATCAACACTCTAAGGCTGATTCTCTTGCACCTGCTAACTGTAAAGATGCACAAGAACCACGCTCTTTCGTATCCGCACGCCGTGCAGAAAATAATGATTGAACTTGGCATATACAAACCAGTTAAGGAAACAACGCTTGAGAGTATAGTCACGGTGACAGGGATGCGACATTTGGTAAAGAACGCGGGCATGGAGCTCCTCATGAGAAGCTCAAGCTTGGACCTTAACCGAAGCCAAGTACTAAAGCACCTTCCGAATCTGAACCCAGACCTGAGCGCCTAAAAATCCCTGCGCAAGAAAAGAAGCCCCTCGTCCCAGAAAACTTAAGCCCCTCGGAAATCCAGCTGCGAACCATAGAGGTAGTTCTTCAGTTAAACAAGCATATGGTAGGGTTGCGCAAAATGGTCGACTGGCATCTCCATCAAATCAAAGCGCTCATGGTAGGACCCCTCAAAGAAGATCATTGAGAAATTATGAAGATGAATACCAGTGGGAGTGACTCAGTGCTCGTTCTCAGCAACACTAGACTTCCTTATAAATCCAAAGCTCCTCAAAATTCCTATGTATTTTTTCTCTTTTTGCATCTTCTCTTTGTGCTTCTTATAATATAAAGTATGCTTTGATTAAATGCTTTCTTGCTCTAGTTTGTCCTAAGATTTGCTTTAATTGATTGTTTTCTTATTCATCACTTATTCATTCCTCTAGGGGGCACGCACGTACTACATTGTTAAATATTAATCATAACCTTTTCAATGATGTCAAAAAGGGGAATAATAAAGGCATAGGAGCTCTTTAATTAAGGGGGAACTAACTCTAGTAGTAAGTTTAAAGGGCGATAAGTTCTACTTGTTCATTGGTTAAGGAGGAATCAAAACTATTTCCTTCTGAATTCATTATGGCTAAACTTTTATATCTACGTTAGGATTCTATGTTTGTCATCATTAAAAATGGGGATGTTGTTGGTTCTACGAACTAGCTACTAGTGTCTATAACTCATAATCTCTCATTTTTAACGATGACAAACATCTTTATACACTAATGTATACATTGAGTGAGTTATTGCAAGATAGCAATAGGCCTTCAAGAAAAATAGGTGATTAAAGCAACGGAATCAGAGAGCATAAGATTGGAAGCTGAAGCGAGTTAAGCTAGAAGCATAGTGCTCAAAGCGCTTTACCAGAACCAAGGGAACCGAGTACATGTAGGGAACCGAATACTAGAATAAAGGAACCGATCTAACAAAGGACTAAACAATAGAAGGATTGCCACGCTGAAGGGAACCGAGTGAGATGAACGGAACCGAGCACGTAAAAGAGGAAAGATATCTTTGAAGCAACTGTAAAGGGAAAGATAGATTCGCAAGAGATCTCCTAGATCCATAATCCAGGTTGTTAAGGCTACTTTGTTATCTTAATCAGTTAGTTGAGACTTATTGTTTTATTTATTATTTTTATCTAGCTTTTCGTTGATTAGTCCGATGATTATGCCTTTAGTATAAATAGATTAAATTATCGTTCTAGCCAAAGGTTATTCGTGCTAGGAGGTTAATTTATTGATTTAAGGTTTAGGTAATATCTAGGAAGTTTAGAGACGAACTAAGAAATGTGTATCCGCTTTGAAGTTGTAAGCCCTAGTAGAATCAATAAAGGAAACCGTTTTAGTAATCATTGTTCATATAGTTCTTAATCTTATTTCGCACTAAAGATATAACATTTAGTTAGATTAAGGTACTAGAAGTCACACGATCCACAATCATATACGTGGTTCAATCAAACTTTCATAGACAAAAAAGGAAAAATACATTAGAATATATATATCATAATTTTTCCATACAAGATGCAACCAAAAAAATAAAACATGAACAACCTAGTCCTATATCCTTAATATATACTATAATCTTAGGGGATACAAAAAATACTAAATGTGATCCTAATACACATTTAAATTTGTAGAAGGTCCACAATTAATTATACCATAATTATCTAATATCTAATATTTAATATCTAATATCTAATATCTAATATCTTAATACAAATGAAGATTAGGGGGACATTGAAATCTTAAATGTAAATTTGCATTTTCATTACTCCTCCATTGAAGACCCATTTTCACCCATGTTTAATTTCCACCCTCCTCTAGAATTCCTATTACTCGGCTCAATTTGTTCGGCCCAATTTGTTCGGCCCAATTTGGTTAGCCCAATAGCCCAATCCCTCCTCCTTAGCCTATAAATAGAGACATTTTTCATTGTACAAGAATATCTTCCTCTCTTCCTCTCTTCATCTCTCTACCTCTCTCTTCCTCTCTTTTGATAAGTATGCTCTATAGTTGTCCACATACGGGATCCTCTACATCAGAAACTCGATTTTCTTCTTACATCTAAATCGATTTGAGAAGTATGCTTTGTAGTTGCCCACATACGGGATCCTCTACATTAGAAACTCGATTTTCTTCTTAGATCTAAATCGATTTGAAAAGTATGCCCTCAAACTCAACTTGGGTTTTGTTTAAATTTTCCTAGTTGCCCTTATTTTCTTTAATCATCTTTTTGGAACTAAGTGTGAAAGAAAAGCTAAAATCTTTCACATAAAATGAAAATTGCATTAGCCTTCTACTCAATTAGGAAAGATAAATAGAATTAAGTAAATAAAGCTTCACATCCCTTTGAATTCCAAGAGTCCACATAATTCACTTCTTATCCTTTATTACTATTAAATAAAATTCATTTCTTATTCTGAAACCGCATTGAACATTTGCTCTTTCTATGTTCCGACCCTTCTTTGCACAAGTCAAAGCATCACATCCGTTGCTCTATAAATAAATAAATGAACAAACACATACCGTCCTATAAGAGAGCCCATCACCATGAATCTATACATCATATCATATCATAATCCTGATAAAGTTGAGTTTTTTTAAGCATATTTCTCAACATACCCTTATTTTCACTATTGATCATTTTTGAAATAAATGCGAAAGAAAAACGAAAAACTCTCAAATAAAATAGAAGTTTTATTAACCCTCTACTTGATTATGGAAGATAAATAGTCAAATTAATTAAATTTAACTTCATGTCTCTTTGAATTCCAAGACTCCACGTAATTCATTTCATATCCTTTAGTACAATTAAATATTCTCATTCTCAAAACCGCCTTAAACCTTTTCTCTTTTTATGTTCCACCCCTTCTTTGCAGAACTTAAAGCATAACCTCTATCACTCTATAAATACAGAAATGAATGCACGCATGCAATCCCATAAAGTTGGTAGATTACACAAAATGGAAAACACATAAAAAATCGACAAATATATACGAAAAATGAAGCCCTAAGGTCTTAGTTATACTACAATCTTAGGGGATGAAAAAAACACTAAATGTGATCATAATACACATTAATTATACCCTAATTATATAAAAGGCCCACATCTAATACTCAATAAAAAACTATCTAATCAGAATCAAATCAATAGATTCTTATTTGTGTCATCCACCTAAGCCCAACAAAAAGAATATGCCCAACGGATAATTCAATCATCGAAATATTTGAGTCTTAAATATTTGGAACTATAAAAAAAACTAATAATCAAAACCAAAATCATTATATTCTTATTTGTGTCATCAACCTAAGCCTAACAAAAAGAATATGCCCAATGGATAATTCAATCATCGAAATATTTGAGTCTTAAATATTTGGAACATCTAATTATTCGTATCTATATCATACAAGATATATGTATATATATCACTTAATCATCTGATACGAGAGTATATTTTATAATATAAATAGATGTTCGTGTATACAATAAATATATGATTATAATATTATAATTAGACCTATTTAAAATTGTAAAAGATAAATTATAATTAGACCTACATGAATATATTTATAGTATTAATATTAGACCTATTTAACATTGTATGAAATAAAATAGAATTGCACTTACGTGAAACATGAATTAAACTCATTAGATAAGCTAAAGTATTGTCATATATAAGGCATGTGCGAAGCACGAGTAACATGATTCTAGTCTTAATATATATAAAGTTTAGGGGTATTTCAAATCACTAAATGTGGGGTTTAAGAAACAATAAATACCCCTTTATTCCTATTGGATTATGCAAATATCTTAATCTTATCTTATCTTATCTTAATATCTTATCTTATCTTATCTTAATATATATAAATATTAGGGGTACTTCAAATCACTAAATGTGGGGGTTTCAGATATAATAAATACCTCTTTATTCCTATTGAATTTTGCAAATATCTTAATCTTATCTTATCTTAATATATATAGATTAGGGGGGGGGGGGGGGGTTTCAAATCAATAATGTTGTGTGTTCCGGTGTGAACTTCACTTATGGTGTGAAATGTGAAGAATGTTGAGCCATTAGATTAGAAAATGGAGGGATGAGATTAAAAGATGGATTTTTTAATGAATCCATGCGGTGACATTTTAGTAATTAATGGTGAACTGTTTCTTTTTACGTTTTCTGGGTGATTTTTTATCCCCTTACATGTGAACATTAGCGTGTTATATGTGTACCCGAGAAAGTTCGCACTTCACACCATAAGGGTTGTTTTCACCGGATCCTTATTCGAGTTTTTGAAGCAATAAATTACTATAAAATCAACTCATTCTTATTTCTCTAATTTTAATAATAATAGTATAGTTTCCATTTATCCCAATCCAAATTTATGCTTCACATACCATAACTTATGAGTTATGACTTATGACCTTCCAACTTACTAATTCATTGAGCAAACTTATTGCCTTTCGCTTCCCTCTCATCCATTAGATACCCTTTAGATTAATAAGCTCCTTCCTTTGTCCAATCCTCACTATGAGTGTACGACCTCAGAACTCATCGCCATGGCACTTCTTTTGCTTTCTCCGCCTCTCCTAAATCCAAATTAACCTCTCCACCGGCTTTCACCACCCCCTCTACTTCCATCTTCTTCGGTAAAAAATTTACGTAGATTGATTTCCTTCCAGTATTATATGAGAATCTATATCAGGTAAGAAAAACAATCAACGTTTCTTAATTCCTCTTTTGGTTGAATAGTTCTTATTTGTGTTTCTTATCCTTATTATGATTTAAGTATTCTATTTCATATTGGCCTCGATTAGACCTCTATTATGTAGACATCCAATCACACCAGATACACTTGATGTATAGAAGAATTTCCTTTTAATTGTGGGATTTTCACTAGCTAAAGAACATTGCATACTGCGTCGTAGTGCATATGAATTTCAGAAATCACTTTAGTAGTGATGGTGAGATCTGGTATAGATCACAAATCTATGCTATTTTCTATTATACAATATCTATTTATAACTTGATTGCAAATAGTTGGGTTAATATGTAATGTTTGAGGGTTGCAGGACTTGATGATGATGTAGCTCGGCAAACAAGAACACCATATGCCAAATTTTGATTTCTGTTTTTATATCTTTCAACTTTGTGAGAAATATTTAAATTTTAATTATCCTTCAAGTTGTTGGAATAAATTTTGTGATCCAGAATGTCTTTCTAACATAGAGTTGATGCTATATTTTACAAACTTTGAGCTTAAACTTTCAATTGTCTAATTTCACAATAACCCAATTAATGACTGATAATCAATCTAAAAAATACTAATAATCAAGACCTGAAAGTAAAAAATATAAATATAAATATAAATCTTAATCTTAATCTTTATATATATATATATAAAAAAAAAATTAGGGGGTTTCAAATCAATAAATGTTGAATTTAAGGTTTTCATTTCCATCATAATCCAATATATTGTAAAGTTAGCATTGGGCAAAAATCATAAATGTGTAGTTGATTGATATTTATTACACATAGACAATTTCTTAATGCGTTTCAATGTATTAGGATCATTCCAATCCACAATCAACGTAAACGTCCTACACCATAAATCACAATTAAAGTATAAACAAAACCGATTGAAAAAAAATATTAAAGAAATCAAACCATTGAGATCCTCAGCCAACTTAAACTCCATATTCACTAAATAACCATTGAAGATCTCAACTATGGCTTTTGGGAAATCGCTATTAAAATTATCAACCATGGGTTTCAGAAACTATTCAACTTCCACGATACTAAATCAGAGATGTGTATATATATCCCTACAAACACACCACTCAAGATCATACTCACCTCAATTCCTTCTTCTACAACACAACAACAAGTTTGAAACAATGAACCGCGCTGGAGCTCCAAACCATCAATGGACAAGCCACTGACTCAATTTCTCTACGTTGGTCGTCCT
>NW_027366258.1:0-76946 GCF_046119375.1 Phyllobates terribilis
AGAACATAATTGTGACAAATAACATCAGTGGAAACGTTTTCTAGATGAGAAAGTATAAGAGAAGGAGAAATGGAGGAGATGAGTAAAGAACAAGTTCCTGCCTACCTCCTTATCATGGAACTCTCTGGTGATGTCCTCAATTGGAGCCTTGTAGATCTCTGATGTTGGTCTCATGAGGCAGAGTTTGGAAAGCCCAAAATCTGTAACTTGAATATGACCAGTTGACGTTATCAGGAGGCTGTGAAAAAAAGAGGATGTCAGCCCCAAGTTGCAAATAGTTTGTATAATAAACGATATCTTTTTTCCCCTTTCTTATACTACAAGTGTCACTTACTTTTCAGGCTTCAGGTCTCTGTGCATTACACCATAGCTGTGCAGATATTCCACAGCTAGAACCGTTTCTGCAATGTACAGACGAGCCAAGGGGACAGGTAAACACCCATAGTTCTTCATAAAACTGCCACAGTCTCCTCCTACAGCAGAAAGCAAATATGACAGGAGAGGGTTTGTTACAATGTAAATGACACATGAGGAGTGTGAATGAGAAATGAGCGGAGACATTGGGGCAGGACGTCATACACAGAGATATACTGTATAATAATGCAAAAAACCCTCCATTGGAGCATACCCGAATAGTAACTAGGACTGCACTAAATGTCTATGAAGCAAAACCACAAAGGTGCAAGAGCTGCACAAATAAGTGCAATGAAGCAACATCCCATATAAAAGCATGAATCTTTATTAGTCACGTGGAATAAATATTTAAAAATAACAAGGTAACTCATACAAAAAAGAGACACTATTCTGGCCAAAAAAGTATGAGCTATATATACTATGTATCTTGCAATAAATAAATATATAATTAGTTAAAGGTGTTAGCAGTCTCATTTGTGGTTTTGCTTTATATACTGTATAAGGCCGGTTTCACACGTCCGGATATTTCTGGTACCGGAAAAACCTGTGTCGGAGATGTCCGTGTGCCGCATCAGGAGCACACGTACCGGCGTTTGGGAATCAGTGTACAGTTAGCGTTATTCCCAAAAGCCGGGTACTGAACGCTGCGCTCATCATTTTCCCCTGCCGGCACTGCGATCAGCACCAGCAGGAGTTAATAATGAGAGTTGTAGTCTGCTCCCGGTGTCTCCACCTGTAAAAATAAGAATAAAATAAAAAAAAACCCTTATACTCACCTACCTGTCCTAAGTATCTCCTGCTGTAATCCATGCGACTACTCAGCAGAGGAGCTGGGGAGAATGACTCCTGCAGCGAGCGACGCCAGACCTCAGCTGAGCTCAGTGAGTGACAGGACACCGCTAGCTGAGCTCAGCGCAGATTCGGGGCCGCTCGCTGCAGGAGTCATTCTCCCCGGCTCCTCTGCTGAGCGGTCTCATGGATTACAGTGGGGGACATTTAGGACAGGTGAGGGTATAGATTTTTTTTTTATTCTTATTTTTACAGGTAGAAATACACTGGGAGAAGACAACCCTCATCATTAACCCCTGCTGGTTCTGATCGCAGCGCCGGCAGGGGACAATGATGAGGGCAGCGTTTAGCACCCGGCGCTAACTTTATCGCTAATTCCCAGGCGCCGACACATGTCACACGGATGGCATCCGTGTGCGGTATGTGTTTACACTGAACCATTGACTTGAATGGGTCTGTGTGATCCGTCCTGCTGGCCAAAAACAGACATGTCTACGTGTGGATCACATGGACACACGGTCCGTGGAAACACTGACATGTGCGCACATGTGTCAGTGTCTCCAGTACGTGTGGTAAACTGTCACCTCACGTACCAGAAATACTGAAGCGTGAAAGAGGCCTAATGTAGAGCGTATAAAGCAGAGTGACCCAATATAAAAAGACAGAGCCGTGCCTCATCTGCAAGCCTCTTATTCATTACTCTGTGAAATGCTCATCTATACAAACTGTTAGAATTGAGTCAAATCCTCCTTTTATCCTCAGTGGATATTTTTGCCATTCTCAGTGAGGACATTCACCAGAGACTTTCACAGAGATAATGATTTTCCTGGCATCTTGGTAACAGATAACTTATAGTAAATGCAGTATGGACATGTAACCGTCCATGTGGTCACATTCAGATTATGGAGAAGATGCTAGAGATAAGCAGATTGAGGCTGGATATAGGCACAATGGATATGACTTACCTGCTGCATACTCCATGACCATACACAGATGATGAGGAGTTGGAAAGGAGCACAACATGGAGGCCACAAATGGACAATCAGCAAATGTTAGGATGTCCCTCTCTAGAAAGGCACGTTCAAGTCTTCTTGGAATATTCACGTTCTCCTTGTCCAGCTTCTTCATAGCGAATAGCTGGCTTGTGTATTTGTGTCGCACTAAGTGGACGGCTCTGGAGAGAAGGAAAATCCATGATTTATAATGAATTCTTACTAACATTTTGTCTATAAACCTCATCACATGATTGTCTGGTTACTACTAGATGTCACTAGAAATCCATGTAGAAATCCATCAAGTTACACAACATAAATGATGACCTATGCGAGGTCCTCATCTATGTCACGTCCTAACTGACCTAAATAATGACATATAGATGTGGCCAGTAGACATGAGCTAACACATTTGAGTGGAATTAAATTCTACTCAGATTTTGCAAAATTCTGCATTCACCAAAATGGCGTTTTGTTTTTTTGTTTGTTTTGTTTTTTGTAATTTGCTTACTCATGGATTTAGCAAAATGTCAAGCGTTGGCCACCATTTTCAAAATCTTGAAAGGCCATAAAAAAGTTTAAAAATAAACAAATTTTTATACTCACTTCTACGGCCCCTCCGCCTCAACCGTCCGTTCCTTGCCGCATCCTCAAATCTCTGCTGCTAATGCTGAAATCCAAATGCCTCTCATACTGGGACGGGACTTCCAACATTGATGAGATCTGGGAGGATTATGCACAAGCGCAAGAACAGTCACGGTGTCACAATGTTGTGACTTTTTATGCTCTTGCATAGAACTCTCTCAGACCTTCTCAAAGCCTGAAGTCCTTGCATAGCGTGAGCGGTGGCAAACTGAAGAGGCAGTGAGGACCGGACGGGTGACGGTGAGAAGTGGAGGGGCTAGAGAATTGAGCAGTAAGGGGAGTATAAGTATGTTTCTTATGCTTATTATGTTCTGGGGCCTGGTGAGGCCCCAGAGCATAATAAGGGACATTAATTTCTCCTTGAATCGTATTTTCACAAGTCCACGTGAACAAGCAAATTAGAATTTTGCCTGATTCGCTCATCTCTTGTGGACAGTATGGACTCAGAGCATTTCTCTGTTGTACGGGCTGGGCACAGAGACAGAAGCATTGTCATAAGGAACACTAGGAAATGTATATTATGCAAACATAAAGCTCACCCATAAGCTCCACTGCTGATCAGTTTGATTGGTTTAAAGTCGGTCTTACTAGGACTTGTCTCCAAGTTCAATGATCCGGTCAAGGCCTAGAAATAATAAGAAATGACATTAAGACATAGAATCTGCAGGAAAATAAAAGCTCCAGATGCAGGAACTTCTCCTCTATATTATGTCCACGCTGATTACATTGCAGCAGATGTAGAGGACATGATGCAAGCCGGACCCTCCACAGACAGTATTATATTTTAAGGGGATATTCCCCATGCATAGATATCACTGTACTGCAGGGTATGATAAGGGGCATCACACAGAAGAGGCAGAATAACAATGCCATCATTACTCACAATAGATCTGATCTACATAAAAGCAAAGATATCCCATTGTCATCTGGGGTATAATATTATATGTGTAATTCATACCCCGTTATCTGATGATAAACAGACGTCTCCTCTGATACTTACACTGGCAGATTCGTGGATCTCTGGTGTCTCACATATTCCACCATCAGTACTGGCCGTCGACACAGTTATTTCTAAAATAATGATAAAATAATGAAAAGATGTCATGTATCAGTCTATATCAGTACTTAATATATAACACATCCATATAATGAAGGACATGACAAGATCTCTGTAAATGATATAAAAACTAGATATCTGGTATTCTGCACATACTAAATATACAGTATTTATGGCACATCCAGAGATAGATACACTGGGCGATTGTTCAGGATCTGATTACCGTATTTTTCAAGTTATAAGACACACTTTTTTCTGTAAAATGGGGGTGCGTCTTATCCCAACGTAGCTTACTGAGGGGGGGGGGGTTGCGGTGAAGCGAGGCCCCAGGACGCAGGGTCACTGCTGCAGGAAGCTGGCGGCGGCAGGAGTGGGGCGATGCTGTGGGCCCCAGGCTGGGAGGAGGGGGTGTTCGGCGGTGCAAGGATGCAGCGGCCCCTGGGCTTTCAGAAAATGTCGCCGGAGACTCCGCACTTCCATGATTTTCAGTGTGGTGGACTTCGGAAAAATGGATTCTGGAGATGGCGCATGCAGATTGAGATCTTGTCTCCCGAGATCTCAATCTGTGCATGCGCCACCTCCGGTGGAGATTTTCCCAAGGTCCACCAGATTGAAAACCATGGAAGTGCAGGATCGCCCCACTCCTGCTGCTGCCATCTTTCCGCCGCCTTTCCCCTAGAAAAGTTACCACAAAATTGGATTATAAGTTGCTCCACCATTTTATTAAAAAAATGTTTTTCCTATTTTCCGCTCCAAAATTTCACCTGCTTCTTATGGTCCGGTGCATCTTATAGTCTTCAAAATATGGTATTTTTGAACAATTACATGATTGGGGATCTATGACCCTCATTTTGGAGCCGAGAAGACCACACAGGCGTGAAGTAGAATTACATGATCCCTCTCCATTACAGGGAATGAAGAGTAAATCTACATATTCTCTGCCATTCTCTATAATATCTGGATATTTGAATGTAAAATATTAGATGATCGGCTTACCTTCAATCAGATCAGTTTTTAGCTCTAACTGACTAATATTAGGGTCAGGCATGTTCACGGTTTGCCCCTCTTCGGAGTCACCTTCGGATGTTTCCTGATGGTTATAATATGTACAATTAGTATAACATTTCACAAATACTAAATTATCATATACAATAGATAGGAAGGACTAAACATTGGATTTACTGGTAATTTCAGTATTGGATGGACTATACACAGCCACTCCCTCCAGTAAATCAACAATAATATATAAGGTACTTGTATATACAACTGATCTCTGTTATCAGAATTGCAGCATTTACAAGAAGGAAGATTGTGATGATCGAGCAAAACAGAGGCAGAAATACAAACTCCCACCGCTGAGTACAGACTGCCATCACAGATGATGGAGCCGCAGGGACAGGAGGTCATGAAATATCCTGTGCCTGCCTGGAGGGGACAAGGACATGTGATATAGAAGATGATGACTCCTTACCAGGTGCTCCAGTGAGCGGGCCGGACTCTCCAGTATATTCAGGACATTTTGGGCCAGTTGTTTAAAAAAGGCCAATTTTCCACTTTGGGCTTTTTCTTCAGCCTATAAAGATGGAAATAAATACAAAAGGAAAATCATGAGAGAAAGTGCAGAATGGAGGAGGCCATTTATGTCACCATTTTACTCCTGTCTATCTGCAGCTACAATTACTACACATTTGGTACATTTTATATATTATATTGGTGTCGATCTAAAGAACAATTTTCTGTAAATAAACTTGTATTCCATTATTATTATTTGATTTGTATTATTATTATTATTATTTTTTATACAGCATAAAAACACTTGTATAATTAGTGGTGGTGAATTATGATGTCATAATAGCAGTGATGTCGTGATGGAATCTTGTGATGGAATCTTAACGGGGCATCTCACCGTGAAAGGAAGTTTCCTAGCAATAGTTAAGGTGGCAAAACCATAGTTTGTGCATCAGTACCAGATGCTTGAATGTAAGAAAGAACTGTGGGTACTTTACATTTCTAATCAGTGAGGCTAGTTCTATGGTCTGAGATAAATTATTAATATTTGTTATACACAATAAAAATCATAATTACATATTTATAAGAAATCCGGATTAAGGTGCTAAATGAAGTGTCTTTACTAAGGGACAAGGACTGGACTAGGAATGAAATCTAGCCCTGACATTTGAATCATACAGGCTCATGCTGCACTTTTACACCCTCTTCCCAAAATGGGGATCTCTATTACAAATATGACCCTGCCTGACACTGAAGAAAGTCTAAATTTTATTACTACCAATAATACCACTATACAGTAAGGGAGACCAACTAGACATAATAATAATAATTTGTGCAGATTGTCTGCTATTTACCTGTTGTACTAATGTCCTGATGTTCTGCTGTAAATGCTGAAGATATTCTGAGGTAATACGACCTTGGTAGTATTTGGTCAAGCAGTCCCGTACAAGCTCCATAACCAGCCGGTAAGTGAAGCTGAGGACGCCATGGGGTAGTGGTAGCACACAGTTAGGGGTATAGGTGGTAAGAATCCCCTGGAGTAGTGCCAACTCCTGAAGTCTGTCTGGAGAAATTCCAGACATTTCAATGAAATGCGCAATCAGTATATCACTAGATAAGTAGCTAAACACTGACAACAATGACACCGGGGTATCAAAGTGACACTGAAGTGTAAACGCTTGTATAAGTAGTGGTTGTGAATTATGATGTCATAATAGCAGTGATGTCATGATGGAATCTTGTGATGGAATCTTACAGGTGCATCTCACCTTATAAGGAAGTTGCCTAGCAACAGCTAAGATGCCATCTACATAGACTGAGCATCAGCATCAGATGCTTGAATGTAAGAAAGAGCTATGGGTACTTCACTTTTACTTTGATAGGCAGGTGAGTATAAGGATTTTTTAATTTTATTCTTATTTTTACACTAGGACACAGCGGGAGCAGACTACTACTCTCATCATTGTCCCTTGGTTGTGCTGATCACAGCGCCAGCAGGTTACAATGATGAGGGCAGCATTCAGCACCCGGTGATTGGGAACAGCGGTAACTGTACTGCTGATTCCCAGGTGGCGGAATGTGCGCTCCTGATGCGGCACACGGTTGCCACACAGGTGCACATGGACACGTATATCTCCCGTACCGGTTTTTCCGATACTGGAAATATCAGGACATGTGAAACCGGCCTAACTCTGGACTCTGTAAACAGAAAAAACTGATGGCACTTCTGATACGAGAAATAGGTGTGAACAGGTGCTTACTAGGAGAAGCTACCTCCATATACAATTAACAAATAAAGTAGCAAACTGCAATGCTAAGTATGTAAGCATGAAATATGGAATATAAATAGCATTACTGCTATAGAAAATAGAAATAAATGAGAAATCTTAGCGCATAAATTGGCCAATTCATGTGTACCTGTCCCTTAGAGAGGTATTCACATTGGTAGGGTCCTGGCACTGAGAAACGCCTTACCGCGGCTGCCAGATACACATGAATTGGCCAATTTATGTGCTAAGATTTCTCATTTATTTCTATTTTCTACAGCAGTAATGCTATTCATATTCCATATTTCATGTTTACATACTTAGCCTTGCAGTGTGCTACTTTATTTGTTAATTACTCTGGACTCTGTGTGGCCTCTGTTCAGCGGTGTTCTTTTTATCAGAGGCTCGCAAAACTGTGGCCGACGGCACTTTTATTCACGCCTAATAAAAAGACGGACACCGTGGGATCACAGGCCAGACGGTGCCTCCATCTGCCTCATTACAGGGAATCTTCCGCCGGAGGCTCCGTCTGGATCACGTATTTCAGAGATTTACATGGAAACCCCGGTGTAAGCGCTGAGCGTAGAGCACAGGATAAATGTGGGCAGAGCCATATTGCGAACTCTGGGAGGCTGAATGAACAAACCAACAGCAGGTGAAGAATTGGTTTTATTTATTTATTTACACCGTTCCTCGTGCGGTTTAAGTGATTAGATGACTTTATTCTTCGGGTCGGTGCGATTACAGTGATACCAGATTCATATCGGGTTTTTACATTTGGCAGCTGTCACACACTAAACTTTTTTTTTTGCAAAGACTAGTTTTTGCATCGCCATATTTTGAGAGCTATAATTTTTCCATATTTCGGTCGACAGAGTTATGTGATAGCTTGTATTTTGCGGGACAAGTTGATGTTTTTATTGGTACCATTTTCGGGCATGTGACATTTTTTGATCGCTTTCTATTCTGATTTTTGGGAGGCAGAATAAACAAAAACCAACAATTCAGTAATTGTTTTTTTAGTTTTTTTTATGCAGCTCTGCGTGTGTTAAAATTAATAAGGCAGCTTTATTCCTCGGGTCAGTACATTTACAGCCATACTGCATTTATATCTTTTTTTATGTTTTGGCGCTTTTACACAATAAAAACTATTTCATAGAAAAAATCGCTTTATTCTAAGAGCTATAACTTTTTTATTTTTTGGCTGATGGAGCTGTATGGTGGCTTGCTTTTTGTGGGACAAGATGATGTTTTCAGTGGTATAATTTTTATTTATATTCGTCTCTTTGATCGCGTTTTATTCCACTTTTTGTTCGTTGGTATGATGATAAAGCACCGTTTTTTGATTCTTTTTTTTTTACTGTGTTCACTAAAGGGGTTAACTAGTGGGACAGTTTTATAGATCAGGTTGTTCCGGATGCGGCGATACTAAATATGTGTACTCTTATTGTTTTTCTTCATAATAATATTTTATTTTTTTATTATTTTTTTATTTTTAAAAAAATATTTTTACATCTTTTTTTTCACTTTTTTTACTTTGTCCCACTATGGGACTTTCACTTTCAGCAGGCTGATCGCAGTTCTAAGGTATAGCAGTGCAGGATCACTGCTATACCTTGTAAACTGTCAGTGCTGCAGACACAAGCTAGTTTGATCATGCACTGCGCATGGTCAAACTAACTTGCTGGTGCCTGGTGACACAGGTGTCGTCATGATGACATCGTGTCACCATGGCAACGATCGGGACCCCGTGAGGACAGCGCAGGGTCTCCGATCCAAGAGCAGAGGTGCTTCTGTCCCTCCACTCACTTGCTAAATGCTGCGATCGCAGCATTTAGGGAGTTAAAGTGCCGGGTGTCAGCTGTCAAAATCAGCTGACAACCGGTGGCGATTGATCCCGCACAGCCTGTGTCGTAATAATACGTACCTGGTCCATAAGGCCCAGGGCACAGGGACGTATTATTATGCACAATGTCAGAAAGGGGTTAAAGCTTCTGACGCGCCCCTGGGCCTGCTGTGTCGTGCGGCATCGCGCGCACGGGGGCTTACCCGGAGCCGGATCAGATGGGGGTAGTAGTCTCGTGGCGGTGACCCGGTCCGTGCCCAGGGAGTCAAACTGAGCGGCAGTATTTAGCAGTAGATGTTATATTGCTCGACTACGCCACCCGTTGAATGCAGTCATGAGACCGCCGCTGCAGGGCAGACCGCTGAGGCCGGTGGTACGGTTGTGCAGCGGGGATGGTATAACCCCCAACGGGAGGGGTATGGCCTCAGGGCAGCGGATGTGGATGATGAAACACTCAGAGACAGTGCGGTGTAGTTCAGGGTCTTTACTGGTGGCAAAGGTAGACCCTCCCGGAGTACTGGCTAGCGATCGGGGCCTGGTCAGTCCGTGAGCAGATGGAATCTTCCCTGGCCAGGCGGAGTTGTAGGCCTCCCCAACTAATCGTACTCTTCTGGCTACCTTGCTAGAGGCTGGTAAAAGTAGCCCACGTCCCTGAGTGTACCGTGTGGTGCTCACCCGTATGGCCGGTGACTCATAGAATCATAGAATCATAGAATGGTAGAGTTGGAAGGGACCTCCTGGGTCATCTGGTCCAACCCCCTGCTCAAAGCAGGATTCACTAAATCATCTCAGACAGATGTCTGTCCAGCCTCTGTTTGAAGACGTCCATTGAAGGGGAACTCACCACCTCTCGTGGCAGCCTGTTCCACTCATTAATCACCCTAACTGTCAAAAAGTTTTTTCTAATATCTAATCTGTGTCTCCTCCCATTTAGTTTCATCCCATTGCTTCTAGTCTTTCCTTGTGCAAATGAGAATAAAGATGATCCTTCTACAATGTGACAGCCCTTGACATATTTGTAGACAGCTATTAAGTCTCCTCTCAGTCTTCTTTTTTGCAAGCTAAACATTCCCAAATCCTGCAACCGTTCCTCATAGGACATGGTTTGCAGACCAGTCACCATTCTGGTCGCTCTTCTCTGAACTTGCTCCAGTTTGTCTATGTCTTTTTTAAAATGTGGTGCCCAAAACTGTACACAGTATTCCAGATGAGGTCTGACCAAAGAGGAGTAAAGACCGATAATGACTTCACGTGATCTAGACTGTATGCATCTGTTAATACATCCCAGAATTGTATTTGCCTTTTTTGCTGCTGCATCACACTGTTGACTCATGTTCAGTCTATGATCTATTAGTATACCTAAGTCTTTTTCACATGTACTGTTGCTTAGCTCTATTCCTCCCATTCTGTATATGCTTTTTTCATTTTTATTGCCCAGATGTAGTACTTTGCATTTTTCCCTGTTAAAAACCATTCTATTGGTTGCTGCCCACTGCTCCAGTTTATTTATGTCTTTTTGAATCCTCTCTCTCTCTTCTCTAGTATTAGCTATCCCTCCTAGCTTTGTGTCATCAGCAAATTTAATCAGGTTACCCTCAATTCCTTCATCTAAATCATTGATAAAGATGTTGAACAATACAGGTCCCAGGACGGAGCCCTGTGGTACCCCACTTGAGACATTCATCCAGCTGGATGTGAAGCCATTTACAACCACCCTTTGAGTCCGATCACTAAGCCAGTTATGAATCCACCTAACAGTTGCCTGGTCCATTGCATACTTGGTCATTTTTTCAATAAGGATGGTGTGAGATACTTTGTCAAATGCTTTGCTGAAGTCAAGATATACTATATCTACAGCATTTCCCTGATCCACCCGGGGCCTTCTGGTAGCTTCTGCTCCACGACGGCGGTGCTGGTCCCTTGCGTGTGACCGTGCCTTCGGGTTTCTTGGCCAGAGGACCTGAAATCCCCTGCCGGGCGGTTTCTGCTGCTGGGTAAGGATTAGTCCCCACAGCCTCGGACTCCGGGTCCGGTAAGAACTCTTCAATCAGGGCGAGCTCTACAGCTTCCAGCCCCTGATCTCTTTTAGCACAGCTCCCACAGAGCTCCTGATCTTTCTTGCTCCTAAAGCTGCTCCACTACAGACCAGACTGTGTCTCTGTCTGTGTTCTCTCACTCTCTTCTAACCCTGCCTCAGCCCCAGCTTTATATAGGGGAAGTTCTTCCCCTCCCAGGACTGGGCAGGAGGTGTGGCATGCATAGGATGTCTGACCAGGAAACCTCCCACCTGCTCACAGACGTAATATTGCTATTACTGTGGAAACCAGACCCCTGGGGTGCCACATTCCCCCCTAGTAAAATTTAGTACTCCGGGACTAAACATATTTTTGTAAAACATAACAAGTAAAAACAGAAACAGTACAATAAAGAAGAACACATTAGGATGGTCACGGCATGTCCGCAACCGGGTGCAGTCTTTGAAGAAAACAAAGGTGTCCATTTCACCAAGAGACCGGGAGCCGTAACCAGGTAGGGGTCTGTCCTGCCCCGAGTCCTTAACAGTCTTTGTCCTTTCCTGGGTTACGCTCCAAACATATGTACAAAGGATTCCGGATAATCCCTAAATGACACCTATAAAATAACTAAAAATACACAATTATTTACAGGTAACAGAAAACAGGTAAATACAAATAAACAGTCTAAACACTTAGATCCTCCAACGTACGGGCAACTGGCCTCTAGTGGCTCTAGTGGACCTACGGAGCTGACTGACTGGTCCTGAGCTACGGGGTGTAGGAGCTGTCAAAGGTAAACTGGGCAGCTGTCTACGGGCTCTTTGGCTCACTAGGGGCACGGCAGGCTCACTATAAGCAGAGGGTTGATCCTCCTGGTCTGCTTGTGTGGGGTCTTCTGCCTCCTGGACCGGCTGCTCTTCCAGCTCTACCTGTTTCTCTGTAGGTACTTGAGATGCTGGTTGGAGGAAGGTGAGGACGGGTACCACAACAGCGCCATTGACTTGAGTCCAAGACCGAGGGAAGTCTCCGAGCACAGTACTGACCATATCTTCCCTTTCCTCTGCGGGTCGAGGGTCTTCTTGTTCTTCTTCAGGGCTTCGTAGCTGTTCGGGACACTTCTTCAGGTGATCTCGGGAGACAATGGCTGTGGTTTCTCCTCCGTCCTTACTGATTATGCAGACTTTCGGGTTCTCATGGCTTGAGGGCAGTACGGTGTACGGGTCCTTCTCCCACTGGTCGTCCAACTTGTGGAGGCGTCTCTTCCTCTTCAAGACCTGCTCTCCAGGTACCAGGGGAACAGCGGGAGCATACTGGTTGTAAGTCTTCTCCTGTCTTTCTCTAGCTTGACAGAGACTTCGCTCCACGCTCTCCTGTACTTTCCGGTACTGCTGCTGCCTTTCTGTGTCCCAGTCTGCTTCTGGTGAAGTGTCCTCGGGTGTCAGGACTCCCATCACCAGATCAACAGGAAGCTTACCAGGTCTTGCTCTCATTAGGTAAGCCGGGGTACAGTTGGTAGAACCTACCAGGATGTGGTTGTATAGGTCCACCAGATCAGGCAGTTTCTCAGGCCACAGACTGCGTTCTTCCAGGGGCAATGTTTTCAGAAGATCTATCACCACCTGGTTCATTTTCTCGCAGAGCCCATTGGTTTGCGGATGATAGGGTGTTGTTCTTATCTTCCGGCAGCCATACAGAGTACAGAACTCCTGGAAGACTTCCGCTTCAAAGGCTGGTCCTTGGTCCGTCAGCACCTGCTCTGGGTATCCGTGTGGACGGCAGAAGTGCTGCTGGAAAGCTCTAGCTGCTGTTTGAGCCGTTAAGTCCTTGACCGGGACCACCACCAGGAACCGGGAGTAATGATCTACGATTGTGAGGGCGTAGACATACCCAGATCTGCTTGGAGCCAGTTTCACATGGTCCAGGGCTACCAGTTCCAGTGGCTGTCGGGTGATGATGGGCTGCAAGGGAGTCTTCTGGCTGGCACGGTCCTTCCTTCTTAGGTGGCACGGGCCACAGTCTCTGCACCACCTCTCGATGATTCCTCTCATGCCTACCCAGTGGAACCGCGCACGCAGCAGGAACTCCAGCTTCTTCCATCCGAAGTGCCCAGCTCCGTTGTGGTATGCCTCCAGCACCATAGCCGCGTCTCTTCTTGGCACCACTACTTGCCAGATCAGTTCATGCGTCCGGGAGTTAACCATTCTGCGGCACAACTTCCCCTTGTAAAGGAACAGTCGACTCTTCTCAATCCACAGTTGCTTGGCCTCCTCCGGAGCGTCTGGGTCAAGGCGGGCATCTGGCTGAGTCAGCATCTCCTTCACCAGTCGGACGGCGGGGTCACTGTCTTGCGTTTCCGCCCAGTTGTAATGAGGTAAGGGGTTGAACGTAGCGGATTGCTTACTCCTTACACGGTGGGAATACTGGATAGTCCCATGCCGGTGGAACGCGGGAAGTTCAACTTCTTCCAGTTCCTCTGGATCTTCCCCCACGTCCGGTAGGTTTGGCATTCTGGACAAGGCATCCGCGTTGGTATTGGAGCGTCCTGCCCGGTATTTGATTGTGAACTCAAAGTTGGACAGGCGGGCCATCCATCTCTGCTCCAGGGCACCGAGTCTTGCCGTATCCAGGTGTGTCAATGGGTTGTTATCCGTGTACACGGTGAACCGGGAAGAGGCGAGGTAGTGCTTAAAGCGTTCGGTGACTGCCCACACCACTGCCAGGAATTCTAGCTTGAATGAGCTGTAATTCTCAGGGTTTCTTTCGGTGGGTCGCAGTTTTCGGCTGGCGTAAGCAATTACCCGTTCTTTCCCCTGCTGGATGTGGGACAGTACGGCTCCTAGCCCGATGTTACTTGCGTCGGTGTAGAGGATAAAGGGCTGGCTGTAATCAGGGTACGCCAGGATTTCATCCCCCTTGAGGGCCATCTTCAGCTGGCGGAAGGACTCTTCTTCCAACTTCTCCCCTCTGAAGGGCGGCTTCTGGTTCTTGGCCTTCCTGGACTGGCCTATCAGGAGGTCCTGCATAGGAGCTGCCTTTTTGGTGAAACCCGGAATGAACCTTCGGTAGTAGCCTACCAATCCGAGGAACTGCCGCACTTCCTTTACGCTGGAGGGGCTTGGCCATTCCTTAATTGTGGTGATCTTATCAGGGTCGGGAGCCACTCCGTCAGCACTCACCACGTGTCCCAGGTACTGCACCTTTGGTTTCAGGAGGTGACACTTGGAGGGTTTCACCTTCAGGCCGTAGTTTGCCAGGGCTTTGAACACTTCTGCCAGGTGTTTCAGGTGGTCCTCGTAGGTCTTGGAGTAGACGATGACATCGTCCAGGTATAACAGGACCGTCTCAAAGTTTCGGTGTCCCAGACAGCATTCCATCAACCGTTGGAAGGTTCCTGGTGCGTTGCAGAGTCCAAACTGCATGCAGGTAAACTCGCTAAGTCCCATCGGGGTGGTGAATGCGGTCTTCTGCCGGTCCGCCTCTGCTACAGGAACCTGACAGGACCCGCTAGTGAGATCCAAAGTAGAGAAGAAGTTAGCAGATCTTAAAGCAGCCAAAGACTCCTCTATCCTTGGTAAGGGGTACGCATCTTTGTGTGTGATACGGTTGATTTTCCGGTAATCTACACACATTCTCATGGTGTTGTCTTTCTTTTTAACCAAAACCAGTGGAGCTGCCCAGGGGCTACAGCTATCCCTAATTACCCCAGCCTCCTTCATGTCTCTAAGCATCCCCTTGGCGTATTGGTAGTGTGCAGGGGGTACGGGTCGGTATCTCTCCTTTATGGGAGGATGGTCTCCCGTGGGGATATGGTGTTCTACCCCCTTTACTCGCCCGAAGTCTAACGGGTGTTTACTAAACACTCTCTCGTACTCTTGAACCACCCGATAGACTCCCTGTTTCTGGTGTGAGGGAGTGGAGTCAGTACCCAAATGTAGTTGCTGACACCAGTCCTCTATTGTTTTCTTAGAGCCGTTACCTTCCTCTGGTTGAGATGGAGGCAAGGGTTCCACGGCCTGTACAGAATTCTGGTTTATGGTGAACAATTTAGCTAGCGTGGCATACCGGGGCAGGTGTACTTCTCTCTTCCCGATGTTTATTATGCGAACGGGCACCCTCCCATGGCGTACATCAACCACCCCCCGTGCTGTCAAAATGGTGGGCCTACTGTCTGAGTAGACGGGTTCTACCATTGCTTGGTAGTCTCTACCTCTTAGACCAATAGCTGCCCGGCACCAAATCATCATTTCACTTTTTGGGGGCATGGCAATAGGGAAAGGGTCACACATTCTCACGCTTCCAATCTCACCACCGGAGAGTTCCACCTGTTGCCGCCAAATCAGTGCCCGGATCTCTTTTTGGAGCACTCGCTGCTGGCCGGAGCTGGCGTTCTTGGCAACCTGCTGTAAAATGAAAATCACCTCTGCAAGACAATTTTCAATCACATTAGTTCCTAGCGTTATCTTTGGGTGACTCTCGCGCTTGTCAATGTCTACAATGATCAGTCCCTGTGCTGCCAGTTCGACTCTACCGATTTTAATGGTCATCTCTTTGAATCCGATCTGTGGCACGGGTTGACCATTGCTGGCGATGATACTCAAGTCGTCGTCAGGGTAGCGGGTTATATCCGAGTCATTCCAGTACTGCTTGAAGAGCACGTACGGGATGGTGGTGACCTGTGACCCGGTGTCAAGTAGGGCACTCATAGGAATGCCATCCAGTACCACAGGCAAGACTGGACGTCCTCCCACATATTTGTCACGCCAGTTCGATGGGCCTGGTGATCTTATTCCTAGGGGTTGGCCCTCTACCCGAGGTTGTGCCAGTTTAAAGGACAGTACCTTGCCATATGTCCGGGTTGATTGCAGCGGCGGCAGATGGGCTGTCCGTCCTCGTTGTATCGGTCGCTGGGTCTTCCTCTGGCCGGTGGGGTCCTCCTTGGTCGACGCCACGGGATGTCCTCCGGTCCGGATGCCAGCTGGATCTTCCCTGGAGCAGCAACCTGTAAAGACTGCACAGTTCGGGTTAGCGCAGCTACGCTTTTAGCTAGCTCTTGGACCTGATGGTGCAGGTCTGGAGCCGGGTCATTGTTCAAAGCCTGCGCATCAGCCCCCACAGGCCCTGCCGACAAGGGCGCCGCCTCCTGGTGGTAAGCGGTAGTAGGGCGCCTGTGGGTCACAACGCCACCCGGTGCCAGTTCTCGGAGCACCCGAATGGCTCTGTCCTTGAACTGTGCAAAGTCCAGATGAGGATCCTGTAAGGCCATTGCCCGCAACTGGGTTCGGTGGGCATTGCAATATAGTCCCTCTATAAATTGTTCGGTCAACAGCCTGTCCTCGTTTCCCACGCCGTCAGGGTCGGTCTGCTTAATGGCTCTCAGGGCCTCTTGTAGGTTTAGTGCATAGTCCCTTATATTCTCATGTGCTCGCTGTTTGCACCCGTAGAATCTAAGCTTAATCTCAGCTGAGGTGCGGGTATCAAAGGTGTCCTTCAGCCGGGTTAATATCCCTGCGACAGTCCTCCTCCCAGGCGGCCAGGACTTTACCTCCCTTTGGGCTGCCCCGGTTAGTTGGGCCACCAGGATGCTCACTTTTTGCTCTTCTGTGAGGGGGTACACCTGGAAGAGGCTATCCAGCTTTTCTCTAAAGTCATTCAGGGTATGTGACTCCCCTGAGTACTGGGGTAGCCAGGCTGCCCCCGGGATATAGGGCATAGTGAAAGGCATGACCGCAGCAGCGGTGGCGCTGGCGGTGGCTGCGGCAGTGAAGCTCTCCTCCGTATCCGACATCTTCCTCCCCCCTAGTGGACCGTGGCCTACCTTGCGATGATCCTCTTCCGTAGGCCGCGGCTCCGCAGTGGATCGTCAGGGTCGAGGACCTTCCGTCGCACTCCTATGACGTCGGCGTCTGCTGGGCTCCTTCCAGGACCTTACGCAACGTCCGGACGTGAGGCGGGGCTTCAGTTCTCGCGGGCTTTTCGGAGTCCACGCCCCTCTTCTTCCTGCGCGGCGTCTTCAAGATGGCGTCCAACGGCGGGAAAACTCCACGGATGGCGGGAAGAAGGCAGAAGATGGCGTCCAACGGCGGGAAAACTCCACGGATGGCGGGAAGGAGGTGGAAGATGGCGTCGGATGGCGGGAATCTTCACCACAGGTAAGTTTAAAAGTCTCTTTTTCAGGCGCGCAGTACCCGGTGGTTGCGGGCACGGAATCCTGCCGACTACGCCAAAAGTTGACGCGCCCCTGGGCCTGCTGTGTCGTGCGGCATCGCGCGCACGGGGGCTTACCCGGAGCCGGATCAGATGGGGGTAGTAGTCTCGTGGCGGTGACCCGGTCCGTGCCCAGGGAGTCAAACTGAGCGGCAGTATTTAGCAGTAGATGTTATATTGCTCGACTACGCCACCCGTTGAATGCGGTCATGAGACCGCCGCTGCAGGGCAGACCGCTGAGGCCGGTGGTACGGTTGTGCAGCGGGGATGGTATAACCCCCAACGGGAGGGGTATGGCCTCAGGGCAGCGGACGTGGATGATGAAACACTCAGAGACGGTGCGGTGTAGTTCAGGGTCTTTACTGGTGGCAAAGGTAGACCCTCCCGGAGTACTGGCTAGCGATCGGGGCCTGGTCAGTCCGTGAGCAGATGGAATCTTCCCTGGCCAGGCGGAGTTGTAGGCCTCCCCAACTAATCGTACTCTTCTGGCTACCTTGCTAGAGGCGGGTAAAAGTAGCCCACGTCCCTGAGTGTACCGTGTGGTGCTCACCCGTATGGCCGGTGACTCGGGGCCTTCTGGTAGCTTCCGCTCCACGACGGCGGTGCTGGTCCCTTGCGTGTGACCGTGCCTTCGGGTTTCTTGGCCAGAGGACCTGAAATCCCCTGCCGGGCGGTTTCTGCTGCTGGGTAAGGATTAGTCCCCACAGCCTCGGACTCCGGGTCCGGTAAGAACTCTTCAATCAGGGCGAGCTCTACAGCTTCCAGCCCCTGATCTCTTTTAGCACAGCTCCCACACAGCTCCTGATCTTTCTTGCTCCTAAAGCTGCTCCACTACAGACCAGACTGTGTCTCTGTCTGTGTTCTCTCACTCTCTTCTAACCCTGCCTCAGCCCCAGCTTTATATAGGGGAAGTTCTTCCCCTCCCAGGACTGGGCAGGAGGTGTGGCATGCATAGGATGTCTGACCAGGAAACCTCCCACCTGCTCACAGATGTAATATTGCTATTACTGTGGAAACCAGACCCCTGGGGTGCCACACTTCCGGCGCAACTTCAGACACCGCTCAATATACAGTGATCGGCAGCTGTAACAACGCCCCGGCACTGACTGACAGCTCAGCAGTACATCAGTACAGATCCGGCTGTCAGTCTTTACAGGGAGCGGTTACAGGGGCCGCTTAGCCGGCTGTCAGTCAGTGCCAGGGTGCGGTTATAGCCGCCGCTCACTATGTACTGAACAATGACTGAAGCCACGCCGGCCGCGCCTCTATGACTGAAAGCTGGAGGCTGCCGTGGGGAATAAAGTGCATTTCCTCCCGGTAGCCGGCCTTTCAGTAAGACGCCCGGCAGCTTTATAAACCTGCAGATTAACCCCATATCTGCAGGTTAATAGCGTTTAGGGACATGACAGGTTCCCTTTAAAGTATAGAGTGAAAACCACCGGTGGCAGAGCTTCACCAAGGACAACTCACCGGCGTCTAAATGATGTGCACATACCCTTAGGCTACGTTCTCACAATGAGTTTTGGGTGAGTTTTTTATGCTGTATATTTTCGAAAAAAATTCAAGTAACCTATTTTACTTAATGGGGCAGAAAATCTGCTATATCTAAAACTCACTAGAAGCTCATTGTGGGGACGTAGTCTTATACCTCGAAAATCAGAGGGTCCGAGTCATCATTTTGCTTGTTTTTTTAACAATTGATAGCATGTGAACCCCTCTTAGTAATCCTGCAAAACCTTTACTAAAATCTGTGCTGTGCCGTCATAGGGCCCAATACAACATTGTATTTTTTCAAGTCCCTTTTCTCTTTTGTATCATTTGATTTTTTTGTGCCAAATTCCTGAAAGTGGCGCACCTGGTTCATGGATTTTGCCCAAAATCAAAACTGTATTTTTTTTGTCTTTAAACCTTTTTGTGTCTTTGTATCGCAAAAAAGTGGCATGCTAAAATGTTGCAAAGTTTGTGCAAAAAAACCTCCCGGACTACAGAACACAAAATCACTTGAAATATATTTGAGTAAAAATGTGACAACTTTTTAAAAAGTCACAATTAGATAATTAGCCGGAAACCCCATAATGATCAATGAAAAAAAAGGGAACGCTGCAGACTTCAAAAAGGCGCAAATTAAAAGAAGAACAAGGCGCAAATGAAAAACACTAAAAACTAGAAAAAAAAGGTGCAAATACACTAATGAATTGTCCCATAGCTTTATAACAGTGCCATAATATGCAGCTTGTGTTGGAACACCCCCCATTATAAAGGGGAACGTGACATCTAGTAGTCAGGTGGTATTACATTTCCAGGAACAGCACAATATGGAGGTCACAGAAGATACATGAACTGTTCCTTCATGGAGGATATTTTATAAAATGAACACGCGGTATCTATACGCTATGGGGGAGTCACTTACATGAGGGTCCGCATGGTCCATAGCAATCTTGTGGAGGTCCAGCAGAGCCTTATTTACGCCCTTTTCAATTTTCAAGGCATTCTCCATAGCATTGGTGCCATTCCCCCATTCATCGGCCTCAGATTTGTGGAGCAAAAATGGACAAAACATTTCATTAATGGCGGATAAATAACGACTTCTATCTACGGATATCTACGCACAACCTGAAGTGACATTCCCTCCAGGTTTCATAATTTCACCTGATTTGTACCTTACAGTCCAAGTGTTTTCATCATCTAGGTAGATCCAGGTATGGGAGTAAGTTAGTAGCAGCGAGGGCTTCATGCTTCTTGGAGGACCAATACCGGCTTGGGATATTTTTATGGACGTTATTCCATAATGTCTACAAGTCTCAAAAACTCTATTTCTTCAGAGCAGATGTCCGTCCTGACAGACTATTGACCAACATCTGCTAATTGGCTGCAGAGGACATAACAAGTCATAGCAATGTCCGGAAAAAGCGGTGCTGAAGTCCTAAATGTAATAAGCTGGGGATGTGCAGTAGTGGACAACCCCTTTAATGAACTTGATTACTTAAAGGGGATGTCCACTAATCAGACAACCCCTTCTAAATCCCTATGTTTCTCCCCAGTAAAATAACACTTATATTCACCTTCGGTGTTGGTGTTGTACCAGCTGTCTCGGCACTGGCTCTCCCGGGGCTCATGTCACATAACAATGGCACTGGCATACCGCTAATAACGGCAGACCCCGCAGCTGCTTTGCAACTGTGAGACAGGTGGCGATGTCAGCACAGGCATCGGGCCCCCCGCATCCAGCATCACACTTTCAACTGTATCCACATTCTGGATGCAGATACAATTGAAAGGAATGATGGAGGAGGGAACCGTCTGCTCCCTCCTCCATCATTCTCCTCTGTGCTTCTGATGTCTCAGCTCAGTGGACGTGATAACGTCCCAAAATCGCGTCCACTGTGCCGAGCTGAGCATAGTTTCAAACCACATGCTGCAAAGACCAGAACAGCAGGGGAATGGGGAGAGGTGAGTATTTTTTTTTTAATTAATAAGTAGTTTGTGAGGGCCATCATATTATTTGGAGGGCAAACTGGAAGGCCATGATACTATTTGTAGGGCTACTTGGAGGCCATCATATTATTTGAAGGGTTATTTGGGGGGCATCATCATATTTGGGGTGCTAAAATACTAATTTTAGGGCTGTCTTGGGGACCATCATACTATTTGGAGAACTATGTGGGGGCCATCATTCTACTATTTGGAGGATTATGTGGGGAGCATCATACTATTTGTAGTGCTCTGTGGGGGCCATTATACTACTATTTGAATGGCTATGTGTCAGGCTATCATACTATTTGGAGGGCTATGTGGGGACCGTTCTATTATTTGAAGAGCTGTATGGGGACTATTATACTATTTGGAGGCCTATGTGGGGTCCATTATATTATTTGGAGGGCTGGGTGGGGACTATTATATTGTTTAGAGGCTTATGTGAGGACTATTATTTTATTTGGAGCGTTGTGTTTGGGCCATTATACTATTTGGAGGGCTGTGTGGTGAGGGGCATTATACTGTATAAGTGGCTGATGGGGGTCATTATACTGCTTGGGTGGATAGTGGGGGCCATTACACTGTATGAGGACCATTACACAGTGTGGAGGGCTGTGCGGGGTCCATTATACTGTGTGGAGGGTTATGCGGGGGCCATCATACTGTGTAGAGGTCACTGGGGTTTATCATACTTTGCGGGGGTACTGTAGAGTCATCATACTGTATGTGTGGAGGGTACAGTGGAGAAATTCACTGTGGGGGTATCTTACTGTGTTTGGGGGCACATTTTTGGCCATTAAAGGAGTATCTTAGTACGTGGGAACACTAGGGGGCTTCAATTGGGGCAAAATTACTATGGAAGGGTTGCAAACTTGTGAGGTATGCTCTTCTGTGACCCCGCTGAATATTAATGTTTTTTTGTGGGGGCTTAATTATTACTTCTGCTATGGGACCCCATGATTTCCATGTATGCTCAGGGAAGGTGATAAATCATAAATTAGCTGAATGGAGCTCAAAAGAATAAAAACAAGAGTAGTTACTTCTCCAGTCAGATCAAACTCACTGATGATATCCCAGTTAACTCATTCTGCAGCCAGCAATAGAAATCTTGCTTTAATCTGTTCATATAATCTTATATTTGTGATTCTGCTATTACTATGATGTGGCGTTCTCATCGCAGGCGTTGATACCATGTAAAGGCCTCATACAGGGTCGGACTGGGGTGCCTAGGGCCCACCAGGAGAATTGACTCTAGGGGTCCACACTACAGCATCCATAAACGGTTGTATTACTCGTTCATTTTTCGGCCTCTCCCACTAAAACGTGTGCCTTTTAGCAAACTATACAGTGTGTAAAAGAGAACTGTATTGTGTAGTGCACTATATCAAAGTGTTTCTTGTTAACCAACTTATTTATTGTAGTTAACAGAATCTGTAATTTACAATCAGTAGCGGTTTTTCTTACACATGGCCATTCCTTGTCCTAGGTAAACCACCCAGTCCCTCAGCCAACTTAAACAATTTTCAAAGTGAAGAAAAAGTCATAATCACACAGCCTCACTGCGCATGCGCTTTAACGCGCTATGTTCCCAGAGCATGCGCAGTGAATCTGGTAATCACAGAGCCTCACTGCGCAGGCGGCCGGACATCTACAAGTGCGCCTGCGTCCCACAATATCAGCGCTGGTCAGGAACAGGATTCAAATACATGGACGGCGCCAGCAGTGAGTGAATGCTGCGCTCGCCCTTGACTGAATATGACAAGCACGCCCCTATGATTGAAAAGGCAGGTAGGATATAAGTAGGGCCGGCGTCAGCACCCGGCGCACCCGGGCAAGTGCTGGGGCCCTGAGCAGGCAGGGGGGCCCACTGGCGGTCGCGCACCCCGTTGGGCTATGGGCGGAGGAGAGCGGTGTCAGCGCCCGCCCTTCTCCCCCGCTTGCTCAGGGCCCCGGCAGCCGGATACTTACCTCTCCCCGTGCCTCTGCAGATCCGCCGTCTTCCTGCTCTGCACTCTCTGTGACGTCTCAGGTCAGAGGGTGCGGTGAAGTCTTTCCACCGCGCCCTCCCCCTGAGCTGTCACAGGGAGCACAGAGCGGAAAGACGCCGCCAACGCTGGAGTCCCGACCCGAGCAGCTGCAGCAGGTGAGGAGGGAGGTGAGTATTTGATTTTTTTTTTAATGTATGGAGGCATGGGGCATAATATGGGGGGGGGGGGTGACATCCTGCATGGGGCATAATATAGGGGGGTGACATCCTGCATGGGGCATTATAAAGAGAGGGGGGGTGACATCCTGCATGGGGCATTATAAAGAGAGGGGGGGTGACATCCTGCATGGGGCATTATAAAGAGAGGGGGGGTGACATCCTGCATGGGGCATTATAGAGAGAGGGGGTGACAGCCTGCATGGGGCATTATAGAGAGAGGGGGTGACATCCTGCATGGGGCATTATAAAGAGAGGGGGGTGACATCTTGCATGGGGCATTATAAAGAGAGGGGGTGACATCCTGCATGGGGCATTATAAAGAGAGGGGGGCTGACATCCTGCATGGGGCATTATAAAGAGAGGGGGGTGACATCCTGCATAGGACATTGTAAAGAGAGGGGGTGACATCCTGCATGGGGCATTATAAAGAGAGGGGGTGACATCCTGCATGGGGCATTATAAAGAGAGGGGGTGACATCTTGCATGGGGCATTATAAAGAGAGGGGGTGACATCCTGCATGGGGCATTATAAACAGAGGGGAGTGACATCCTGCATGGGGCATTATGAAGAGAGGGGGTGACATCCTGAATGGGGCATTATAAAGAGGGGGGGTGACATCCTGATTGGGGATTATAAAGAGGGGGGGTGACATCCTGTTTGGGGCATTATAGAGAGAGGGGGTGACATCTTGCATGGGGCATTATAAAGAGGAGGGGTGACAGCCTGCATGGGGCAATATAAGGGGGGAACAGCCTGCATGGGGCATTATAAGGGGGGGGACAGCCTGCTTAGTGCATTATGTGGGGGGAACAGCCTGCATGGAGCATTATACGGTGGGGGGACAGCCTGTATGGGGCATTATGTGGGGGGTAACAGCTTGCATGGAGCATTATAAGGGGGGAGACAGCCTGTATGGGGCATTATGTGGGGGGTAACAGCCTGCATGGAGCATTATATGGAGGCCAGTATCCTGTATGGAGCGTTATAAGGGGACCAGTATCCTGTATGGAGCGTTATATGGGGGCCAGTATCCTGTATGGAGCTTTATAAGAGGACCAGTATCCTGTATGGAGCGTTATATGGGGGCCAGTATTCTGTATGGAGCCTTATATGGGGGGCAGTATTCCGTATGGAGCCTTATATGGGGGCCAGTATTCCGTATGGAGCGTTATATGGGGGCCAGTATTCCGTATGGAGCCTTATATGGGGGCCAGTATTCCGTATGGGGCCTTACATGGGGGCCAGTATTCCGTATGGGGCCTTATATGGGGGCCAGTATTCCGTATGGGGCCTTATATGGGGGCCAGTATTCCTTCATGGGGTCTTATATGGGGGCCAGTATTCCTTTATGGGCCTTATATGGGGGCAAGTATTCCGTATGGGGCCTTATATGGGGGCCAGTATTTCGTATGGGGGCCAGTATTCCGTATGGGGCCTTATATGGGGGCCAGTATTCCATATGGGGCCTTATATGGGGGCCAGTATTCCGTATGGGGCCTTATATGGGGGCCAGTATTCCTTTATGGAGCCTTATATGGGGGCCAGTATTCCGTATGCGGCCTTATATGGGGGCCAGTATTCTGTATGGAGATATGTGGTGCCCATTATACTGTACGAGGACTATGTGGGGTCATTATTCTGTATGGAGCAATATATAATGGGGCCCATAAAACTGTATGGAGGACTTAGTGGTGCCCATAATACTGTATGGAGGACTATATTGTCCGGTCTGCACTGTGTGCTGCGAGGATTCTCCGGCTTCTGAGCTATTGTAGAATTTACAGTAGATATCACTCATGTAATGTAAGAAGTGAAATCTTTGCATTGTACTATATATATAGATTTCTCTGCGGTATCTGTGCATCATGAATCGTGGTATGTGTTAGAGGGGCCCACTGAGACTCGCCCGGGGCCCAGAAAAACCTGGAGCCGGCCCTAGATATAAGTATATTAAACGTTATAAATTCATTATAGCTGCAGCGATTTTCATGAAAACAGCTTGCTAGTGATGCACATTGCGTCACTACCAACGCTATGGGGGCAGTGTAGAGGGCAGCTAGGACGTGACAGGTTCTCTTTAAAGTGTGAATGACTTGATGCTGTGAGTTCAAATGCAATACCCGTCCCCGCATCATCCCTGCAGTAACAAACCTACAACTCCCAGCAGGCCCGGAAGGGTTAAATCTGACAGTGCATGCTGGGAGTGGTACATATCAGAGGGTAAACCACTCAAATTATTATTATTTTACATCTTATTTTACCAGTGCAGTGTGTATATACAGATACTGAGAATTACACCCAGTATAGAGGACAGAAGTGGTACTCTGCAATATATATGTATATATTATATATACAGACACACACATTATACAGTATATACATATACACTGTGTTCAGGAATATAGAGCGGAGCAGTGTATATACTATATAATGTATAGATATGGCAGTGAATAGAATGTGGATTCCACACCATATACGCAGCACCATACTATCTAACCGTCTGTACACTATATACTGCATATAGTAGCATATATAGACCCTTGTAGCGTCTGTGTGCACACCCTCCATGCACTTAATAGCCCTCTGTGGCCATACACATACTGGCTGGTGAGCGGTTCATGCAGCGTTATGTGCAGACCCTATTTAGTGTATAATGGTTGTATCATACAATATAAGCACATTTTATCATTTACCTTTCGTGTCTCCCTATTTCCTCATAGATTGTAGCTTGCGAGCAGGGCCCTCACTCCTCTTGGTATCTGAGTTATGTTTATTCTGTAATGTCTTTATTGTCTGTACAAGTCCCCTCTGTAATGTAAAGTGCTTTTTCAATAAATTTGTAGTCAAGATGGGGTGCAGAGTGTACTTTAATGAGAAGAATAATGAACTTTTTAGAATTTACCAAATGGCTGCAATGAAATATAGGAGGCCAAATGCATTGTATATGTCATATAGGAGGCAGAGAGTGCGGTCTGTTTGTCATATATGAGGTAGAAAGTGCGATCTATACATCATATAGGAGGTATGAAATAGACAGCACTCACCAATGGATGCCAAAAAAAGATCCTTTTATTTCAGATCCAGCATACAGACGTTGCGGCTGGTTCAGGGGTGCGGGAGTGAACTATACTGGACCCGTGGTGGCGCTGCTTGTGCGCGAAACGGCCGTCGTCCTCTTTTCACCCCTGAACCAGCCACAACGTCTGTACGCTGAATCTGAAATAAAAGGATCTTTTTTTGGGATCCATTGGTGAGTGCTGTCTTTTTCATACTTCCTTGGACATTTGATTAACACTGCTTATTTAGACATTGCACCTCCTGATGTGGATAGCCAACGGCTAAAAAACCCGTTTGGGAAGATTTGGGAACTGGTGGCGGCATACTTCACTTCTATGTGGTATACATCATATTGGCCCCACACATGACATATATCGCACTCTCGGCCTCCTATATGACGTACAGACTGCACATTCGGTCTCCTATAATATATACTTTATATATCAGGCTGAGTGTGTTGTATACGTCATATAGGCCCGCACTCTCAGCCTCCTATATGACATATACACTGTATAATTCATGAGTCCAAGAGTGTGATCTATATTTCATATAGGAGGTAGAGAGTGTGATCTATTATGTCATATAGGCCCCATATATAACGTATACCGCACTCTTGGTCTCCAATGTGACATACAAACTCTTGGCCTCCTATATGGCATAGGGCTCTTTCATACATCCGGATATTTCCGGTACTGGAAAAAACAGTACCGGAGATATCCGTGTCAGTGTGGCATACGTGTGCTCCATCAGGATCACACATACCGTACCACCACTTGGGAATCAGCGGTACAGTTTGTGCTGTTCCCAAGCACCGGGTGCTGAAGGAATCGCTCATCACTGTCCCCTGCCGGCGCTGCAATCAGTGTTAGCAAGGGACAATGAAGAGACAATGTTGAAAGTAGTATTCACCTCCAAATGTCTCCAAAACCTGTAAAAATAATACTAAAATTAAAAAAAACAACAATATATTCACCTGGCTTAAAGTGACCACACACGATGAGGAGCGTAGGAGAATGACTTGCTGCAGTGAGCGGTCCCCCGACCTATGCTGAGCTCAGTGAGCATAGGGGCCTGCTTGCTGCAGGGAGTCAAGCTCCTCAGCGTGTGTGGTCGCCTCAAGCCAGGTGAATATTTTTTTTTAAATTTTCTTATATTTACAGGTTTTGGCAACATCGGGAGGTGAACCTACTGCTCTCAACATTGTCCCTTGCTAGCGCTGATCGCTGATTCCTTAAGCACCTGGGAACAGCATGAACTGTACCGCTAATTCCCAGGCGCCGGTATGTGTCACACCAACGACACACGCACGTCATCTGTGTGCTCGTGTGCGGGACGTTTTTCGGCCCGTGCAGTGTATAAAAAAAACTGACATGTCAGCGTGTTTTGCCCACGGACACACGGTCCGTGGAAACAGTATGTACTTTATGTAGGAGGCCGAGTGCATTGTACATCATGTAGGTCCGCACTCTAGGCCTCATATAAAACGTATACCGCACTCTCAGACTCCTATAGTCTATACTTTATATAGGAGGCCGAGTGCGTTGTACATCTTGTAGGTCCGCACTCTAGGCCTCATATAAAACGTATACCGTACTCTCAGCCTCCTATAGTCTATACTTTATATAGGAGGCCGAGTGCGTTGTACATCATGTAGGCCCGCACTCTAGGCCTCATATAAAACGTATACCGCACTCTCAGCCTCCTATAGTCTATACTTTATATAGGAGGCCGAGTGCATTGTACATCATGTAGGCCCGCACTCTAGGCCTCATATAAAATGCATACCGCACTCTCAGCCTCCTATATGGCATATACACTGTCTGTATATGTCATATAGGAGGCCAAGAGTATGATCTACATGTCATATAGGAGGCCTAGAGTGCAATGCATAATGTATAAAATAAATTATATTATTGTTGGCCAGTGCTGGGAACACTCACTCATAAAAACCTTATTGAATATTTGGCACGGTACTTTTGACATGAAATTAAAGCAGTGAGAGCTGTAGGCCTGCAGCTTTGTTTCCAATTCCAGTGTGCAAATTGAAGTGGTCAGTGGGGCGCTAGAAACTGGATAAGGCGCTGGAAAAGGATAAAACAAACCTCTTTATTTAAGTATTAATGCCCACAACGCGTTTCTGCAGCGGTCTGCTGCCTTCATCAGGTGGAGTTATTGTTTCCAATTCCAGGCCAGGTTGGAGAGTTGAACTGTAGAGGACGGTCACTGTCCACATATCCAGCCCCGGAACCGGTATAAAAAAGCCCAGAATCAGAGCAGGAGAGAAGGGGGCGGTGCGCCGGTGCTGGTGCCACCACCCGGTCCGGAACAGGTATTACTACAGGGGAGTAGGCCAGAACAGGTAAGGAGCCGGGATGGGACCACATCAGAAGCCCGGGAGCAGGGAGAGCAGAGCGAGACGTCGGGTTCGTTGGCGCCAGCGTATCATAGGAGGACGGCCCCGGAGCTGAGAGAGAGCACTGCAGAGCGTGGCCAGAAGAGAGCGGCGTCAGCGTCAGTGTCACCTGTTACCACACCACAGTCTGCCAGCCAGCGGGAAAGCAGAGCGCAGTGCGTGTCACCACCCAGAAAGAGTCCATCCTCAGGGACTACTCACGTGGTAAGTATGCTGCATGCACGTCACTGCAGGCCCGCTGTCACCAATGAATGTTCAGTGCGCGCGACGCTACATTTCCTTCAGCCGCGCTTTTAAAGGGCCCACATTTTTAAAGGGCCCCCGCCACCAATTTTCTCACTCTCATATTGGGGCCCACCGGGAAATTTCCCGATTTCCCGCCAGGCCAGACCGACCCTGGAATTAACTCCATTCTGGAGGTTTCAGTCATGAGCCGTCTAGATTGGATTTGATCCTATGAGGAAAACGCTCCAGCAACTCTATTCTAGTCAGGTCAGCAATGAACTGTACAGAATAGAGGCTACAGGGAGATCATCTAAAAATCCACTCCGATCTAGATGGCTCAATGGTGAATCAGCTAGAATGGAGTTGCTCAAATGAGGTCCTCAAAAAAGCCACTCCGATCCAGTGTGGTAAATTATGAGGACTCTGTCTCTGCGCTCTGTTACGATTCTCCCCGTGAGGCTCCGCTCACTCTCCGAAAAACTCAATTCCAGTCTCTTCAGCACGAAACTGTACAGTCATGGCCAAAAGTATTGAGAATGACATCAAAATTATATTTTCACATGATCTGCTGGCTTCTGGTTTTTATTAGTGTTTGTCTGATGTTTATATCACATACAGAAATATAATTGCAATCATATTATGAGTACCAATAGGTTATATTGACAGTTAGAATGAGTTAATGCAGCAAGTCAATATTTGCAGTGTTGCCCCTTCTTCTTCAAGACCTCTGTAATTCTCCCTGGCATGCTCTCAATCAACTTTTGGACCAAATCCTGACTGATAGCAGTCCATTCTTGCATAATCAATGCTTGCATTTTGCCAGAATTTGTTGGTTTTTGTTTGTCCACCCGTCTCTTGATGATTGACCACAAGTTCTCAATGGGATTAAGATCTAGGGAGTTTCCAGGCCATGGACCCAAAATCTCTATGTTTTGTTCCATGAGCCATTTAGTTATCACCTTTGCTTTATGTCAATTTGCTCCATCATGCTGGCAAAGGCATTGTTGGGCGCCAAACTGCTCTTGGATGGTTGGGAGAAGTTGCTCTTGGAGGACATTCTGGTACCATTCTTTATTCATGGCTGTGTTTTTAGGCAAGACAGTGAGTGAGCCAATTCCCTTGGCTGAGAAGCAACCCCACACATGAATGGTTTCAGGATGCTTTACAGTTGGCATGAGACAAGACTGGTGGTAGCGCTCACCTCTTCTTCTCCGAATAAGCTGTTTTCCAGATGTCCCAAACAGTCGAAAAGGGGATCATCAGAGAAAATGACTTTGCCCCAGTCCTCAGCAGTCCACTCCCTGTACCTTTTGCAGAATATCAGTCGGTCCCTAATGTTTTTTTCTAGAGAGAAGTGGCTTCTTTGCTGCCCTCCTTGAAACCAGCCCTTGCTCAAAGAGTCTCCGCCTCACAGTGCGTGCAGAAGCACTCACACCAGCCTGCTGCCATTCCTGAGCAAGCTCGGCACTGCTGGTAGTCCGATCCCGCAGCTGAAACAGTTTTAAGATACGGTCCTGGCGCTTGCTGGTCTTTCTTGGGCGCCCTGGAGCCTTTTTGACAACAATGGAAGCTCTCTCCTTGAAGTTCTTGATGATGCGATAGATTGTTGACTGAGGTGCAATCTTTGTAGCTGCGATACTCTTCCCTGTTAGGCCATTTTTGTGCAGTGCAATGATGGCTGCACGTGTTTCTTTAGGGATAACCATGGTTAACTGAAGAGAAACAATGATACCAAGAACCAGCCTCCTTTTAAAGTGTCCAGTGATGTCATTCTTACTTAATCATGATTGATTGATCGCCAGCCCTGTCCTCATCAACACCCACACCTGTGTTAATGGATCAATCACTAAAACGATGTTAGCTGCTCCTTTTAAGGCAGGACTGCAATGATGTAGAAATGTGTTTTGGGGGTTAAAGTTCATTTTCTGGGCAAATATTGACTTTGCAAGTACAGTAATTGCTGTTAAGCTGATCACTCTTTGACATTCAGGAGTATATGCAAATTGCCATTACAAAAAATGAAGCAGTAAACTTTGGAAAAATTACTATTTGTCTCAATCTCAATACTTTTGGCCATGACGGTAGAGAATGGGGTTGCTAAAAGATGTCCACAAAAAATCCACTCCGATCTAGATGGCTCAATGGTGAATCAGCTAGAATAGAGTTACTAAAATGAGGTCCTCAAAAAATCCACTCCAATACAATGTTGTAAATTATGAGGACTCTGTTGCTGCGCTCTGTTATGTTTCTCCCTGCGAAGCTCCGCTCACTCTTTGAAAAACTCGATTCCAGTCACCTCAGCACCAAACAGTACAGTTTGGAGGCTACAGGGAGATCCTCAAGAAATCCACTCCAATCTATACGGCTCTGTAGCACCCTGAGGACTCGACTGCTACAGGGGTATTGCACCTCAACCCAGAGGTGTGGTATTCCACTCCCGGGTAAGGATGGAGTGTGGGACTGAGCTCAGCTAGCTGCATACACTACATACATCCCATTTCCGAGGGACAGAACTACTGTACTCCCACCAGATACATGTGCAGGTACGACAGCGTCTGTCCCTGGCTGGAGTGGGAGGGGGGTGGAACATCCCAGTAGTGTAGGGGCAGATAGGGGGAGCAGTCTGGGTAAAGATAGGAGCTCATTGGGTGCTGGTCACCTGAGCTCACACATAGAGGGAGTATATAAGGTGGGAACCATCTTAGAACAGGGTCAGACAGTCAGTCTTTGTAGAGGAGTAGAGCAGAGAGGCTCAGCCAGCTCCAAGGCCAAGAGAGAGAGAGGAGAAAAGAAAGACCCAGAGGGGAAAAGAAGAAGGAACCCCAAGAACCTAAAATCAGACCAGAAGGGTGAAGGGTTGGCACAAGGGTACCGGATCCCAAGCTGGCAGAGGCAAAGCACACCTTAGCCAGGACCGGAGGTCGTGGGCAGGATATGCCACGACCCTCACTAAATCCACTGAGAAGGCACACCGAGTATAGGGTCAGGGAACCCAGAGAAAAGGGTTTAACCAACAAGAGACCCGAGGAAGCCGGACATAAGTGGATCCCTGGTGGGAACGGCCGTAGAAAGGAAAGTCAGAAAGGGAGCTCAGGATCACGCTCCAGAATTGCTTGGGGGTTGGCCGAGTCCAGGACCTGGTGGACGCAGCACGGCTCGGGTGGTCACTCAAGGCCAGAGTGACCAAAAGAACAGCAGTAAGTAAAAACCCTGAACTGCACAGCCCGACTCTGAGTCTTCTTACCATCCACACTGCACCTCCACAACCACCATCCTCTACATCTGACCCCCTGAGGCCATACCCCTCCCGTTGGGGGTTATACTACCACAGCTGCACACACACCACCAGCCTCAGCGGACCCTTCTGCAGCGGCGGCCTTTTAACCGCAAATCAACGGGTGGCGTAGTCGACACAAAGAACATCCAACAACATCTGTAAGGACTGCCACACACTGAGTTTGACACCCTGGGCACGGACCGGGTCACCGCCACTCGGAGACTACAACCCCCATCTGATCCGGCTCCGGGTATCCCCAAACAGCACTGGCCCAGGGGGCGCGTCAACTTTGGCGTAGTCGGCAGGATAACGTGCCCGCAACAACCGGGTACTGCGTGCCTGAAGAAAAGTTCACCTTTACCTCAAAAAGAAGTCTCCCGCCGGTTCCGGAGGGTCCCCGCCATCGGACGCCATCACGGATCGTTTCCCGCCGGTTGCCCGCCATCTGCAGCTTTTTCCCGCCATCCACGGAGTTTCCCGCCACTGGGAGACGATTCCCGCCATTTCAGAACATTTCCCGCCTTGGAAGAGCGGACGCCATTATGGGCGTGCCAGAGGGTGGCAGGAGGCCACCTCCCATCGTGGGCCAGGTCGAAGAATGGCGCCAAAAGCGGAAACCGCCCCCACCAACAGAGACTGTGATGCTAGAGATGTCCTTCAGCGTGAGGGAACTGCCCCTGGAACTGACAATCACCAAGTTGCCCCGGGACCACCCTCAATGTGGGCGGAGACAGAACAAAAGAGCGAAGATGGGTGCAGCCTGGAGGAGTCTGGAGAGAGCGCACCCGGAGACAAGAAGTCTGGAGAGGAGTATGGAGAAAGCACACCCGGAGATGGAGGGAGAGTCAGGCAGCACCGACCCAGTGGTCAGGAGCCTGCTGCAAGCAACCACCCCACTAGGTCTGGTGGAGATCCTGGCACAGCTCCCCCGAGACCGGGAGTGTGCACAGACCGCGCTGGGGGGCCTCGCACGGAGGATGGCCCAGGTGCAGCGAGACACGCTGGCGGAGTGGAGCCGAGAGATGGCCCAGCAGACCGGAACCCGTCAGCGGAGCACGCCACCCGAGACGAGGAGACAGACCGCCTCTGAGGATGGTGCAGGATGTTATGCACACGCCCGGGCTAAGCGGCGTGTGCGTGTGATTGGTAGTGATTCCACTGGACCGTGCCGGAGAGTGAATGCCTGGAGGGGCGTGACTAAGTATTCACCCGATCCGACCAGGGTCGCACGACGGCATACGACGCCAGTGCACCAAGGAGGAACCGAGCAGAGGGACCAGGTGCTACTCCAGGACAGACCCCGGACACGGCTGTTGACCCACACAGGGGAATACAGGAACAGGCTGGTAGGCTGGCACACAGACTGGTGGGTATAGGCAGGCACAACTGGTATGCAGGCAGGCGGGTATGCAGGCAGGGGGGTAAAGGCAAGCACAGCTAGAGTGCAGACAGGGAGGCACTAGCAGGTAGGAACACAGGCGGGATAGGACCCAGTACACACCGGGACTCAGGAACAATACAGGCAGAGGGTTACAGGCAAGCACAGCTAGAGTGCAGACAGGGAGGCACTAGCAGGTAGGAACACAGGCGGGATAGGGCCCAGTACACACTGGGACTCAGGAACATTACAGGCAGAGGGGTACAGGCAGGGCAGGACAGGACTGCCGGAGCAGCGGGCAGAAGCAGGGCAGGACAGGACTGCCGGAGCAGAACGGACAGGACTCAGTACACACGGAACAGACAGGAAGGGAAAGGCAGAGCCAGATACCCACAGGGTACTTGCAGTGAAGTAGCGAGGGGACCACAAACTCACAAACGGGAGTACAGAGACAACAAGCAGGAGTTAGGTACGAGTTCAGACTCTGCAGAAAAAGGAAGGGAACGGACATAGAGGAAAAACAGGTAAAGGATAGGAGAGAGTTCAGACTGGAACTGAGTGTACGGAGGGGACCGACACTGCAGCGGGATACAGGAGCGGGTCTGGGAATACTGCCCCCAGAGAGGCGGGACGAACAGGCAAGGAGCGTGTTCAGACAGGACAGACAAAATACAGGAGCGGGTCTAGGTAATCGGCCCCTAGAAGGCGGGAGGAACAGGCTAGGAGCGTGTTCAGACAGGACAGACAAAATACAGGAGCGGGTCTAGGTAATCGGCCCCTAGAAGGCGGGAGGAACAGGCTAGGAGCGTGTTCAGACAGGACAGACAAGATACACAGAAAGGACTCAGTTCAGACACGGGAACTAATACCGCAAAGCAGGAGACATACAGGACTCAGTTCAGACACGGGAACTAATACCGCAAAGCAGGAGACATACAGGACTCAGTTCAGACACGGGAACTAATACCGCAAAGCAGGAGACATACAGGACACAGTTCAGACACGGGAGCTGATACCGCAAAGCAGGAGACATACAGGACTAAGTTCAGACAGGCCTGGAAATACAGCCTCCAGGAAAGGCAGACAAGGAAACAAAGACGGGACCTGGCACCTTCAGAGTGCAAGCACACACTGAAGGAAAACACTATGCTCAGGCAGGGATAGAAGGGAGCTGCTGAGCTATATACCAAGTGTCAGACAGCAATAGGCTGAGGACGCACAAGGGGCGTGACCCACAGCAGGTACAAAGAGCAGGAAGTGATCGGGCGCCGCCCTTAAGCAGCAGAGACAGACACAAACAGACAGCATGGAGGGAAGCCAGAGAGACATTCTGGACAGGAGATCAAGTGCGCTCTCTTGCACAGTGGGAGATGGACCACCATGCAAGGACGCCGCCAGGTATGTTACACAGGAGGAGTGAAGGCCGGAGACGGCGCCGAGGAGGGAGCTGAACAGACGGAGGCAGGTAAAGGGGACGTCACTACCCCGACCCGAGAAACCGTGAGCCTGCCCCAGCTCCCCGTCGCAGAGCCCGAAATTCCCCCTGCCGTGCCCGTCGCTGCACCGTCACCGCTCCAGACTAGGCCTCAAGCAGAAGCCGCGGCAGCGACCCCTGTGACGTCACGCGCCTCAACCCTGAGCGCGGCAAAGCAGGAAACACCACCGGCCTGGTCGCAAGGTCTAGTACCCCCGGGCGCCGCAATTCCAACAGCGCCCCCTACCTCCGCGGAGCCACCGGCCTGGTCGCAGGGCCGAGTAACCCCGGGCGCCGCCGTCCTTACGGTGCCCTTTACCTTTAGGGTGCCCCAAGCCTGGTCGCAAGGCCTGGTCAACCCGGGCGCTGCTACCATCACCGCGCCCTCAACATCTCGAGTGCCGCACCTGGGTGAAGATCTATTTGCCCAGCACACGTGCCCGGATGGGCAGCCTTTTATATGGCCACAGGAGTACTACCAACTGGAACTCCAAAAAGCAAGGCCCCTGTGCGAGCCCCTGATTCCGGCTCCGAAGCCCGTCAGGAGAACCCCGCTCCCGCTGGAAGAAGCACAGTTCGAGTGGGACCCCACCGGAGAAGACCTCATGGGGTTCACTCAAGAAACACGGGCAGCCGCAGCGGAGCGTGTGGAGTGCTGCCGCCAGCAGTTGGCAGTCTTCGAACGAGAACGAAGAGAGAGGCGGGTCCGTGAGAAACAGATGCAGGTGCGGAGCGCGGAGCAGAAGAGCCGGACCAGGAGAGACCCCCGTGCAGTTCATGGTCCCCGTACCACCGGGACTGCGATTAAATTTCATATGCAGCACGGTTGGGGTTTCATAAGAGACCATCATACCCCCGGCGACGTCTTTGTCACCCGCAGAGACGTAGAAAGCCATCTGCCGGAGGGACACAGAGGTCGTGACCTATATGTAGGGGATGAGGTCACCTTTACCCGGCACAAGTGTGCCAAAGGACCCTACGCCCTCCATGTACACCGGCTGACGGAGGAGGAGCTGCGGTGTGGGGAGGAGCAAGAGGACCCGGACGGGTCTGAAGAATACAAAGAAGGAGCAGGAGGACGCCGTCATTAAAGTACGGTAAAGAGAGACTGTATATAGTTACCCGTCGGGGTACAGTGAACTGTTGCTGATTTAAAGATGTTCCCCGTTGGGACAAGTGTGAACTGCAACCCGTGTGTCCCTATTCCCACTGACCGAGGACTGAGAGCGGCCATTTCCCCTTGTATATAGTTGCGCTTTCTAAGGCGCCCCCTACTGGTTTTATAGGAAAACTGTTTTTCAAGAATAGACTGTTGCACTTTACCCGGTCACAAGTCGCACCGTGGCCGGAGGAACAAGAAAAAAAAAAAAAAAAGTTTATTGCTGCTAATATATATGATGTTTTATATGTTTATGTTTTATGAAAAAATTGTATGTTTGTGGATGTTTTTATTCTCTTACAGCCCGAGGACGTGCTGTGATTTACCAGGGGGGAATGTAGCACCCTGAGGACTCGGCTGCTACAGGGGTATTGCACCTCAACCCAGAGGTGTGGTATTCCACTCCCGGGTAAGGATGGAGTGTGGGACTGAGCTCAGCTAGCTGCATACACTACATACATCCCATTACCGAGGGACAGAACTACTGTACTCCCACCAGATACATGTGCAGGTACGACAGCGTCTGTCCCTGGCTGGAGTGGGAGGGGGGTGGAACATCCCAGTAGTGTAGGGGCAGATAGAGGGAGCAGTCTGGGTAAAGATAGGAGCTCATTGGGTGCTGGTCACCTGAGCTCACACATAGAGGGAGTATATAAGGTGGGAACCATCTTAGAACAGGGTCAGACAGTCAGTCTTTGTAGAGGAGTAGAGCAGAGAGGCTCAGCCAGCTCCAAGGCCAAGAGAGAGAGAGGAGAAAAGAAAGACCCAGAGGGGAAAAGAAGAAGGAACCCCAAGAACCTAAAATCAGACCAGAAGGGTGAAGGGTTGGCACAAGGGTACCGGATCCCAAGCTGGCAGAGGCAAAGCACACCTTAGCCAGGAACCGGAGGTCGTGGGCAGGATATGCCACGACCCTCACTAAATCCACTGAGAAGGCACACCGAGTATAGGGTCAGGGAACCCAGAGAAAAGGGTTTAACCAACAAGAGACCCGAGGAAGCCGGACATAAGTGGATCCCTGGTGGGAACGGCCGTAGAAAGGAAAGTCAGAAAGGGAGCTCAGGATCACGCTCCAGAATTGCTTGGGGGTTGGACGAGTCCAGGACCTGGTGGACGCAGCACGGCTCGGGTGGTCACTCAAGGCCAGAGTGACCAAAAGAACAGCAGTAAGTAAAAACCCTGAACTGCACAGCCCGACTCTGAGTCTTCTTACCATCCACACTGCACCTCCACAACCACCATCCTCTACATCTGACCCCCTGAGGCCATACCCCTCCCGTTGGGGGTTATACTACCACAGCTGCACACACACCACCAGCCTCAGCGGACCCTTCTGCAGCGGCGGCCTTTTGACCGCAAATCAACGGGTGGCGTAGTCGACACAAAGAACATCCAACAACATCTGTAAGGACTGCCACACACTGAGTTTGACACCCTGGGCACGGACCGGGTCACCGCCACTCGGAGACTACAACCCCCATCTGATCCGGCTCCGGGTATCCCCAAACAGCACTGGCCCAGGGGGCGCGTCAGCTCACTAGTGAATCAGCTAGAATGGAGTTGCTAAAATGAGGTCCTCAAAAAATCCACTCCAATACAATGTTCTAAATTATGAGGAATCTGTTGCTGCGCTCTGTTATGTTTCTCCCTGCGAAGCTCCGCTCACTCTTTGAAAAACTCGATTCCAGTCACCTCAGCACCAAACAGTACAGTTTGGAGGCTACAGGGAGATCCTCAAAATACCCACTCCGATCTAGATGGTTCACTAGTGAATCAGCTAGAATGGAGTTACTAAAATGAGGTCCTCAAAAAATCCACTCCGATCTAGAAGGCTCACTAGTGAAACAGCTAGAATGGAGTTGCTCAAATGAGGTCCTCAAAAAATCCACTCCAATACAATGTTGTAAATTATGAGGACTGTGTTGCTGCGCTCTGTTATGTTTCTCCCTGCGAAGCTCCGCTCACTCTTTGAAAAACTCAATTCCAGTTGTGTCACCCTGGCCTGGATGCCACAAGTGTAATTAAAGCTGTGTCTGAGAGCAAGGGGGAGGTTCTCTGGTCAGGGGAACATTAGCATGCAATGCCTCCTGTCTCAGGCCAGTAGGGGGAGCAGGCTGCCCCTATAAAAGCGGGTACTGGGGGCAGGGTTTGAGAGAACTTGATGGCCTGTCTCAGCACTGAGACTTGTCCCAGAGCAGAGCAGGGACAGACAGTTGCACTGCACCTAAGAGGAAGTGTGGCAGGAGGAGAGCCACAAGCCAGAGACAAGAGGCGAAGAGAGCCTGTCTTGGCAGATAAAAGACTTACTTTACCAGACTTTGGTGTCTGAGGCTGGGAGGATTCCACATTCTCCAGCAGATAACCAGTTCGCAGGGGACTGTATATTCCTTGGCCTAAGAAGCCTGGAGGCCCTGCCACAACCGAAGGGACCAGTAAAGCCGTACAAGGCTGGGAGCAGAAAGGAACCCACGTCGCAGGCCATACAGGCGAGAATACACGGAAAGCTCGGAAACGTGGGCTGTTACCCTATAACGAGGAGATAGCCAGAAGGAGCGCAGAAAGCACAGTAGGCCTACACCCTCACCCTGACCAGGGCCAATTTCCCCGTTGCTCTCAGACATCCAGGTCCCCTCCTAGCCGGGACTGTTTATGGGTCAGTTTACCTGTTTTAGTAAAGACCCTGGACTGCAACTTGTTGTCTGTGTGCTCCTTGCTCCTCCAGCACTATCGGCACCGGGACTCTCACTACCATCACTCCCACCATCCACCACACTGCCCTGGGACCGCACTCTTCCCGTGGGGAGTCACACCATCCCAGCTGCATATATCATCAGCCCCAGCGGTCTGCCCTGCAGCGGCGGTTCCTAATGACCGCAAATCCACGGGTGGCGTAGTCGGACATAATCAATAGCACATAACGGACTACCACTGGCCTGACCACCCTGAGCCACGGAACCGGGTTGCCACTACTACCCCCATCGCTCCCTATTGCCCGGATCCGAGTGCCGCACGGCCCAGGGGGCGAGTCAGCTTTGGCGTAGTCGGCAGGATTTCGTGCCCGCAACCACCGGGTACTGTGTGCCTGAAAAAGACTTTTGTAACTTACCTGTGGCGAAGTTTCCCGCCATCCGGAGCCGATTCCCGCCATCAGACGCCATCTTGGACCGTTTCTCGCCGTTTTCTGCCGTCTTCCCGCCATCCGCAGCTGCTTCCCGCCATCAGACGCCATCTTCAGGACGCCGCGCGGGAAGAAGAGGGGCGTGGACGTCAAAACCGCGCGAGATCCGAAGCTCCGCCCCACGCACCGACGCTGCGCAAGGTCCTGGAAGGGAGAGAGAGCGACGCTGACGTCATCGGAGCGCGACGCCAGGTCCTCGTCCATAGCAGCAGCAGTGGAGCCGCGGCCTACAGAAGAGGATCGTCGGAAGGTAGGCCACGCTTAACTAGGGGGGAGAAAGATGTCGTATACAGAGGTGCCCACTACCACCAACGCAGCTGCAGCAGCGGTGATGCCCTTTTCCCTGCCCTACATCCCTGGAGCGGCCTGGCTGCCCAAATACTCAGGGGAGCCCCATGCCCTAACTGACTTCAAGGAAAGGCTATACAGTTTGTTCCAAGTTTACCCCCTGACAGAGGAACAGAAGGTCAGCATATTAACAGGGCAGTTAACTGGCGCAGCCCAGAGGGAGGTAAAATCATGGCCCACTGAGGAGAAAAGAACTGTGAAGGGTATTCTGGCCCGGCTGCGGGGTACCTTTGACACACGTACCTCCGCTGAAATTAAAATGAGGTTCTATGGGTGTAAGCAGCGGGCACAGGACAGCATCAGAGACTATGCCCTAAATCTGCAGGAAGCCCTGAGGGCTATTCAACAAACTGACCCTGGCAGTGTGCAGGAAACGGATAAGCTGCTAACAGAACAATTCATAGAAGGTCAGCTGTCTAGCGCCCACAGGGCCCAACTGCGCCTCATGTTCTTTCAGAACCCCGACCTGACCTTTGCCCAATTTAAGGACAGGGCCATAAGGGTGCTCCGTGAATCTGCAACCAGTGGCGTTATAAACCCCCGGCGCCCTGCTCTCACCAACCACCAGGAGGCGGCGCCCTCCTCTATGGATCCCGTGGGGGCTGATGCACAGGCCCTGAACCAAGCCCCGTCGAAAGACCTGCACCACCAAGTCCAGGAGCTGACCAGGAGCGTCGCGGCGTTGACCAGGACCGTCCAGGCGTTGCAAGTGGACCCGTCAAGACCCATCGAGCTGGCTTCAAGTCTGGAGGATGTCCCGTGGCGTCGACAGAGGAGGATCCCGTCGTTCCGAGGGAGGCCCACAGACCGCTACGCAGAGGGTGGACAGCCCATTTGCCGTCGATGCAACCAGCCCGGACACATTTCCAGCTACTGTAATTTAAACGGGTCCAACCTGGGGCAGAGGGCCAACCCCCAGGCATAAGATCACCAGGCCCTTACAATTGGCGTAATAAGTACGTTGGGGGGCGCCCGGTTTTACCCGTGGTGCTGGACGGTATCCCCATGAGCGCCTTGCTGGATACTGGGTCACAAGTAACCACTATCCCTTATGTACTTTTTAAGCAGTATTGGACTGATGCTGATATCACACGGTATCCAGACAGTAACTTGAGCATCATCGCCAGTAACGGCTTACCCGTGCCGCAGATGGGGTTCAAGGAGATGACCATTAAAATTGGTAAAGTTGAACTACCGACACAGGGAGTGATTATTGTGGACATTGACCGTCGTGAAAGTCACCCTAAAATAACTGTGGGTACTAACGTGATTGAAAATTGTCTTTCAGAGGTAATTGTAACCTTACAACTGGTGGCGGTGAATGCTAGTTCCAGCCAACAGAGAGTCCTCAACAAGGAGATAAAAGCCCTGATGAGACGGCAGCAGGTAGAACTGTCTGGTGGTGAGATCGGTAGCGTAAGACTGAGTAACCCATTCCTCATTTCCATGCCTCCCAAAAGTGAAATGATGATCTGGTGTCGGACTGCAATCGGGTTGAGAGGTAGAGACTACCAAGCCATGGTAGAACCCGTGTACTCAGACAGCAGGCCCACCATTTTGACAGCCCGGGGGGTGGTTGATGTCCGTCATGGGAGGGTGCCCATCCTCATTCTCAACATTGGGGAGAGGGAGGTACACTTACCCAGGTACGCTACACTCGCCAAGCTGTTTGTGGTCGAACACAAAGCTATCAGGGCCGTGGAACCCTTGCCTCCATCTCCTCAGGCGGAGAGTAATGGCTCCCAGAAACAAAAGGAGGACTGGTGCCAGAAACTCCACGTGGGTGCTGACTCCACTCCCCTGCACCAAGAACAAGGAGTCTACCGGGTGGTACAGGAGTACGAGAGAGTCTTTAGTAAGCACCCGCTAGACTTCGGCAGAGTAAAACGGATAGAACACCACATCCCCACAGGGAGCCACCCACCAATAAAAGAGAGACACAGACCTGTACCCCCTGCACATTATCAGAACGCAAAGAGCATGCTAAGAGAAATGAAAGAAGCTGGGGTCATTCGAGATAGCTGTAGCCCCTGGGCAGCCCCCTTGGTTCTGGTGAAAAAGAAAGACGGCACCATGAGAATGTGCGTGGACTATAGACAAATCAACCGTATCACCCACAAAGACGCATATCCGCTGCCTAGAATAGAGGAGTCTTTAGCCGCACTAAAATCAGCTAACTTCTTTTCTACTTTGGACCTTACTAGCGGGTACTGGCAGGTTCCTGTGGCAGAGGCTGACAAGGAGAAGACCGCCTTCACCACCCCGATGGGACTGAGCGAATTCAACTGCATGCCTTTCGGGCTCTGCAATGCACCAGGGACCTTCCAGCGGCTGATGGAATGCTGTCTAGGGCACCGAAACTTCGAGACGGTTCTCCTTTACCTGGACGACGTGATCGTCTATTCGAAGACCTACGAGGACCACCTAAAGCACCTGGCCGAGGTGTTCGAAGCCCTGGCAGGCTATGGCCTGAAGGTGAAACCATCGAAGTGTCACCTGCTGAAACCGAAGGTCCAGTACCTCGGGCACGTGGTAAGCGCGGAAGGAGTGGCCCCCGACCCTGACAAGGTCACGGCAATCAAGAGTTGGCCAAGCCCCTCGAACATCAAAGACGTGAGACAGTTTCTCGGGTTGGTAGGCTACTACCGAAGGTTCATCCCCGGGTTCACTAAGATGGCAGCTCCTATGCAGGACCTCCTGATCGGACAGTCTAAGTCCAGAAGTCAAAAGCCACCCTTCAAGAGGGATAAACCGGAAGAGGAGTCCTTCCGCCAGCTAAAGATGGCCCTCACGGGGGATGAGATCCTGGCCTACCCTGATTACGGCCAGCCTTTCATTCTCCACACAGATGCCAGTAATGTGGGACTGGGAGCCGTACTGTCCCAAAACCAACAGGGCAGAGAAAGGGTGAACGCGTACGCCAGCCGGAAGCTGAGGCCCACCGAGAGGAACCCGGAGAATTACAGCTCCTTCAAGATAGAATTCTTGGTGGTGGTGTGGGCCGTGACGGAACGCTTCAAGCATTACCTGGCCTCCGCAAAGTTCACCGTGTACACGGACAACACCCCGTTGACACACCTGGACAATGCAAGACTGGGTGCCCTGGAACAGCGGTGGATGGCCCGTCTCTCCAACTATGACTTCGTGATCAAGTACCGGGCAGGCAAAACCAATGCCAACGCGGACGCCCTATCAAGGATGCCTCACTTACCTGAAGGTGACGAAGACCCAGAAGAGCTGGAGGAGGTAGAACTCCCCGCGTTTCACCGGTATGGAGCCGCTCAATACTCTCACCGCGTGAAGGAGGAGATCTAACAACCGTGATGATCAATCCCCTACCTCACCACAGCTGGGCCGAGACCCAAGATAGTGACCCTGCAATCCGCCTGGTGAAAGATCTGCTGACCCGGAAAGACGCCCGCTTAGATCCAGATGCCCCAGAGGAAGCCAAGCAGCTATGGAAAGAGAAGAGCAAGCTGTTCCTCTACGAAGGCAAGTTGTGCAGAAGGATTGTCAACCACCGGACGCACGAGCTGACCTGGCAAGTCGTGGTCCCAAGGCGAGATGCAGCTATGGTCCTGGGGGCTTACCATGACAGAGCGGGGCTCTTCGGTTGGAAGAAACTGGAGTTCCTGCTAAGAGGAAGATTCTTTTGGGTCGGCATGAGAGGTGCTGTAGAAAAATGGTGCAGAGACTGTGGCCCTTGTCACCTAAGGAGGAAGGACCGCACCAGCCAGAAGACACCCTTGAGGCCCATCGTCACCACGCAGCCTCTTGAGCTGGTAGCTCTAGACCATGTCAAGTTGGCTCCAAGCCGGTCAGGGTACATCTACGCCCTGACAATCGTGGACCACTATTCCCGTTTTCTCGTGGTGGTCCCGGTAAAAGACTTGACAGCCCAAACAGCGGCCAGAGCCTTCCAGCAATATTTCTGCCGTCCACACGGGTATCCGGAACAGGTCCTGACAGACCAGGGTCCTGCGTTCGAGGCTGAAATCTTCCAGGAGTTCTGCAACCTCTATGGCTGTAAGAAGATTCGTACAACGCCTTACCACCCCCAAACCAACGGGATGTGTGAGAAGATGAACAATATAGTCATTGATCTCCTGAAGACGTTGCCCCTGGAGGAACGCAGCCTGTGGCCAGAAAAACTGCCGGACCTGATAGACCTATACAACAATATCCCGGTGAATGCTACAAACTGCACCCCGGCTTACCTGATGCGAGCTAGACCAGGTAAGCTGCCCGTAGACGTGGAGATGGGAGTCCTAATACCTGAGGACACCTCCCCGGATGCGGACTGGGATACGGAAAGGCAACTGCAGTACAAGAAGGTACAGGAGAGTGTGGAGAAGAGCCTGGCCCAGGTGAGAGAGAGGCAAGAAAAACTCTTCAACCAACACGCCCCTGCTGGTCCCCTAGAACCTGGTGAGCAAGTCCTGAAGCGGAAGAGAAGGCTACATAAGTTGGACGACCAGTGGGAAAGGGAACCCTACACCGTACTGCAGTCTGACCACGACAACCCAAAGGTGTGCATAATCACCAAGGACGGAGGAGAAACCACTAGTGTCGTCTCCAGAGACCACCTCAAAAGGTGCCCCGAGCAACTCCGTAGTGCAGAAGAGGATCAGAGTGACCTTGAACCCGCAGAGGTCAAGGAAGAAATGATCAGCACCGTTCTCGGAGAGTTCCCTCAGTCCTGGACTCGCATAAATGATGCCATAGTGGTACCTGTCCTGCATTTCCTGCAACCAGCACAGCAACAACCAACACCAGAGCCGGAAGGTGAAGAGGAGCAAGCGGTTCCAGAGGCAGAAGAGCCTGTACCAGCAGCTCAGGAGAGTCAACCCTCTGCTGACAGTGAGCCTGCCATGCCTGCGGTAAGCCAAAGGACCCGCAGACAGCTGCCTGCCCTACCTGTACACCCAGCTGGTAGCTGTACCCCTAACGCTAGTGGGGAAAGCCAGGTTGGTCCACCACCAGACAGTGGGTTAAGGAGGTCAACCAGGAGCACAAAGGGGCAGATACCCGCTCGCTGGAAAATATAGAGCGCGCTAAGATTGTAAATAACCCTGTTGCCAAATGTTGAATTGTTTGCCAAGTTACATGCATGTCTGGTAATTCTGTGTTTCAGTTTCTTGCAGCTACCGTAAGGACTCACAGGTTATGGACTTTTTATAACCAGGACCTTGTATGGACTGCGTTCGGAGCCTAACCCAGGAATGAACTAAGACTGTAAAGGACTTGGGGTAGGACAGACCCCCACCTGGTTAAGGCTCCCCGTTGTATTGGTGATATGGACACCCGGTCAAAGACCACACTGTGACCTTAAGAACTCAATCTGTGCGTCACTTTCCTGATAATGTTTTATAGTTATGCATATTGTCTTTGTTTACTGTTTAGTCCCGGAGTACTAAATTTTACTAGGGGGGAATGTGTCACCCTGGCCTGGATGCCACAAGTGTAATTAAAGCTGTGTCTGAAAGCAAGCGGGAGGTTCTCTGGTCAGGGGAACATTAGCATGCAATGCCTCCTGTCTCAGGCCAGTAGGGGGAGCAGGCTGCCCCTATAAAAGCTGGTACTAGGGGCAGGGTTAGAGAGAACTTGATGGCCTGTCTCAGCACTGAGACTTGTCCCAGAGCAGAGCAGGGACAGACAGTTGCACTGCACCTAAGAGGAAGTGTGGCAGGAGGAGAGCCACAAGCCAGAGACAAGAGGCGAAGAGAGCCTGTCTTGGCAGATAAAATACTTACTTTACCAGACTTTGGTGTCTGAGGCTGGGAGGATTCCACATTCTCCAGCAGATAACAAGTTCGCAAGGGACTGTATATTCCTTGGCCTAAGAAGCCTGGAGGCCCTGCCACAACCGAAGGGACCAGTAAAGCCGTACAAGGCTGGAAGCAGAAAGGAACCCACGTCGCAGGCTATACAGGCGAGAATACACGGAAAGCTCGGAAACGTGGGCTGTTACCCTATAACGAGGAGATAGCCAGAAGGAGCGCAGAAAGCACGGTAGGCCTACACCCTCACCCTGACCAGGGCCAATTTCCCCGTTGCTCTCAGACATCCAGGTCCCCTCCTAGCCGGGACTGTTTATGGGTCAGTTTACCTGTTTTAGTAAAGACCCTGGACTGCAACTTGTTGTCTGTGTGCTCCTTGCTCCTCCAGCACTATCGGCACCGGGACTCTCACTACCATCACTCCCACCATCCACCACACTGCCCTGGGGCCACACTCTTCCCGTGGGGAGTCACACCATCCCAGCTGCATATATCATCAGCCCCAGCGGTCTGCCCTGCAGCGGCGGTTCCTAATGACCGCAAATCCACGGGTGGCGTAGTCGGACATAATCAATAGCACATAACGGACTACCACTGGCCTGACCACCCTGAGCCACGGAACCGGGTTGCCACTACTACCCCCATCGTTCCCTATTGCCCGGATCCGAGTGCCCCACGGCCCAGGGGGCGAGTCACAGTCACTTCAGCACCTGTACAGTTTGGAGGCTACAGGGAGATCCTCAACATACCCACTCCGATCTAGACGGCTCACTAGTGAATCAGCTAGAATGGAGTTGCTCAAATGAGGTCCTCAAAAAATCCACTCCAATACAATGTTGTAAATTATGAGGACTGTCGGCTGCACTCTGCTATGTTTTTCCCCGCGAGGCTACACCTTCTCTTTGAAAAACTCAATTCCAGTCACCTCAGCACCTGTACAGTTTGGAGGCTACAGGGAGATCCTCAACATACCCACTCCGATCTAGACGGCTCACTAGTGAATCAGCTAGAATGGAGTTGCTCAAATGAGGTCCTCAAAAAATCCACACCAATACAATGTTGTAAATTATGAGGACTGTGTTGCTGCGCTTTGTTACGTTACTCCCCACGAGGCTCCGCTCACTCTTTGAGAAAATTCGATTCCAGTCACCTCAGCACCTGTACAGTTTGGAGGCTACAGGGAGATCCTCAACATACCCACTCCGATCTAGACGGCTCACTAGTGAATCAGCTAGAATGGAGTTGCTCAAATGAGGTCCTCAAAAAATCCACACCAATACAATGTTGTAAAATATGAGGACTGTGTTGCTGCGCTTTGTTACGTTACTCCCCACGAGGCTCCGCTCACTCTTTGAGAAAACTCAATTCCAGTCACCTCAGCACCTGTACAGTTTGGAGGCTACAGGGAGATCCTCAACATACCCACTCCGATCTAGACGGCTCACTAGTGAATCAGCTAGAATGGAGTTGCTCAAATGAGGTCCTCAAAAAATCCACACCAATACAATGTTGTAAATTATGAGGACTGTGTTGCTGCGCTTTGTTACGTTACTCCCCACGAGGCTCCGCTCACTCTTTGAGAAAACTCGATTCCAGTCACCTCAGCACCAAACTGTACAGAGTGAAGGCTATAGGAAGGTCCTCAAAAAATCTACTCCGATCTAGACGGCTCAGTAGTGAATCAGCTAGAATGGAGTTCCTAAAATGAGGTCCTCAAAAAATCCACTCCGATCTAGACGGCTCACTAGTGAATCAGCTAGAATGGAGTTACTAAAATGAGGTCCTCAAAAAATCTACTCCTATCTAGACGGCTCACTGGTGAATCAGCTAGAATGGAGTTACTAAAATGAGGTCCTCAAAAAATCCACTCCAATACAATGTTGTAAATTATGAGGACTCTGTCGCTGCGCTTTGTTACGTTTTTCCCCACGTAAAACTGAACGATCAGCGCTGTGTGTGATTATTTATATTACAAAAAGCGATAATAAAATGCAAGTTTGATTAATCATGAAAAAAATAAAATTTTGCCCTTTGGAAATACGTAATAAATATAACAGTTTGAGCAAGTACCGTATATTCCGGCGTATAAGACGACCTGGTGTATAAGACGACCCCCCTACTTTCCTGTTAAAATATAGAGTTTAGGATATATTCACCGTATAAGACTACCCCTTTTCCAACGCATACCAAACACCGGTAAAAATTTAAAAAAAACAGATTTGAATTTAACATGGTCCTTTTTTAATTTAAATTCTTATGACATGCAGGTATATAGCAGGAAAACTGTCACTCATAAACATATTAAAATAGGGGGGACCCCACGTCATTTTTTGGGGGGGTCCCCCATTCTAATAGCTAGTAAAGGCTAGGTATTCAGCTGGGGGCTGATATTAGTAGCCTGGGAAGCTCCGTGGGTATTACCCCCTTCCCAGACTTCAAACATCTGCCCCAGCCGTCTGCTTAACCTCCGCTAGAGACTATAATGATGGTGGATCCCACGCCAATTTTCTTTTTAAAAAATCCTTTATTTTAACACTAAATGACAATTGAGGGGTTAATAAAGATGCAGTCCCTAAATTATTATTAATTTTGTAATTAATTTTTCCCAAAAATGTTGACGTGGGCTTCGCCATATTTTTGTGTCCAGCCAGGTACAGCAGGCAGGAACGGGCTGCCCCCAACCACCAGCTGCCTATTTGTACCTGGCCGGACACAACAATATAGGGAAGCCCTTTTTTTTTTAATTATTTCATGAAATAATTAAAAAAAAAAGACGTGGGGCTTCGCCCTATTTTTGTGTCCAGCCAGGTACAACTAGGCAGCTGGGGGCTGGAATCTGCAGCGCAGGGAGACCCAAGCTTTCTGGGCCCCCCCCGCTGCAAATTGCAGTCCGCAGCCGCCCCGGAAAATGGCGCGTTCATAGAAGCGCCATCTTCTGGCGCTGTACCCAACTCATCCAGGGCCCTGGTGCGGTGGCTCACTGGGTAATAAAGGGGTTAGGGCCAGCTTGGCATTATCAGCTGGCCCTAAGCCCGAAATTCATGGGGTCACGCCAATATTAGACATGACCACCATGAATTTCTAGTAAAGTAATTAAAAAAAACACAACACCCAGAATAAAGTCCTTTAATTGAAATAAAGACACAATTTTTTAATGTTCTAAATTAAACCATACTTACCATCACGCCCATTCCAGCTGAAGCCAACGATCTCCTGCAATAAAAGTAAAATAATAAAGCAACCTCATCCTTACCTTTCCATGGTTCCCAGGACCGGTCCAGCTCTGCTACATTCACATGACAGGCTGCACCGCAGCAGAACGCTGCCGTTCAGCTTGCCATGCGGCAGACACTGAGAAGCGCAGGCATGCTTGTGCTCCTCAGTGTCTGACTGTGACGGCATCCAGATGAGCCGAGATCATGTCCAATGAACTCGGCTCACCTCATGCACGTCACTGACAGCGTGGGAAAATTCTCCTGCTCCCCGCATGCGCAGTAGAAGTTTCCCACGCTGTCAGTGACGGACGTCCAGGAGGTGAGCTGAGTTCATTGTCGGCTCATCTGGATGTCGTCACAGCGAGACACTGAGGAGCGCAAGCATGCCTGCGCTTCTCAGTGTTTGCGGGATGACAGGCTGGATGGCGGCGTTCTGCTGCGGTCCAGCTTGTCATCTCGATGTAGCAGAGCTGAAGCTGTCCTGGGAACCATGGAGAGGTAAGGATGAGGTTGCTTTATTATTTTTCTTTTATTGCAGGAGATCGTTGGCTTCAGCTGGAATGGGCGTGACGGTAAGTATGGTTTAATTTAGAACAATAAAGGATTGTGTCTTTATTTCAATTAAAGGACTTTATTCTGGGTGTTTGTGTTTTTTTTAACTTTGACTATGGGGTTAGTAATGGGGGTGTCTTATAGACGCCTCTCCATTACTAACCTGGGCTTGATGTCAGCTGGCATTATAAGCTGACATCAACCCCAACCCTATTACCCCCTGCCACCGCACCAGGGCAGCGTGGAAGAGCGAGGCTAAGTGCCAGAATTGGCGCATCCTATGGATGCGCCATTTCTGGGGCGGCTGACGGCTGGTGTTTCTAGCCTGGGAGGGGGCCAATATTCATGGCTCCCTTCCTGGGCTATTAATATCAGCCCCCAGCTGTCTGCCTAGCCTTTGCTAGCTATTAAATTAGGGGGGACCCCACGTCATTTTTTTTGGGGGGTCCCCCATTTTAATAGCTAGTAAAGACTAGGTATTCAGCTGGGGGCTGATATTAGTAGCCTGGGAAGCTCCGTGGGTATTACCCCCTTCCCAGGCTTCAAACATCTGCCCCAGCTGTCTGCTTAACCTCCGCTACAGCCTAAAATTAAGGGGAACCCCACGCCAATTTTTTTAATAATAAATCCTTTATTTTAATACTAAATGACAAGTACAGTAACCAACACTATCACTGTACTTCATATATATGTGACTGACATGTTTCTATCTATCTAATCTATGTGTGAAGCTCTATTCTGTCTGTTATAAATTGTCGGGTACCGCTGCTGAATTGCCGGCCGGCTTTTTTAAAGAGACAGTGCATGAAAACACTATTATTTGTTTTAATAAATCCTTTACACTAAATGACAAGTACAGTAAGCAACACTGTCACTGTACTTCATATATATGTGACTGACATGTTTCTATCTATCTAGTCTATGTGTGATGCTCTATTCTTTCTATTCTAAATTGTCGGGTGCCGGCTTATGCCGCTGCTGAATTGCCGGCTTTTCATATATTGTCACAGAAGCGATGCGAACTTCCCTGCTCCGGACACAGCGCACCGCTTCTGTGACAAGTGAAAGCTGTCGGCACAGAAGCCCTGCGCTGTGTCCAGAGCTGGGAATACGCAGCGATGTGTCAGTTTCAGCACAGAAGCGCTGACTGTCTGGACCTACCGCCGCCGTATTTTAACTCCCTCCACCTTATATTAACTCCGACATGGCAGGGATACGGCCACGGCAGCTTATTAACACCCCCAGAGTATCCCCCCATGTCAATTTCTGAAAGTTTAAAAGCATTACCGGCGTATAAGACGACCCCAGACTAGACAGAAGATTTTTCAGTCTTCAAAAGTCGTCTTATACGCCGGAATATACGGGTACTTAAAAAATAAAAACATGAAATCATTAGAATTATAAGGCTGATATATATCTACAATGTGTGTACATTCCAATTCCACTACATTGCAGGCTATGAGGATCCGGGAATCTGCTCCATTCTGGACATTGGAGGTGATTTTTTGAGGAACTTCAGTGTAGAAACTGAACTGTCTAGAATGGAGAAGCTGCAGAGAGATCATCAAAAGATCAACTCCGATCCAGTCACCTCACCAGTGAATCAGCTAGAGTGGAGATGCTGGAATGAGGACCACAAAATATCCCCCCGATCCAGTCACCTCACCAGTGAATCAGCTAGAGTGCAGATGCTGGAATGAGATCCTCAAAATATCCACTCCGATCCAGTCACCTCACCAGTGAATCAGCTAGAGTGGAGATGCTGGAATGAGATCCACAAAATATCCCCCCGATCCAGTCACTTCAGTAGTGATCCGTCTAGAGTGGAGCTGATAAAATGAGCCCTCAAAAAATCAACTCCAAACTAGACGGCTCAATGGTGAATCAGCTAGAATGGAGTTGATTGTTTGAGGACCACAAATAATCAACTCCAAACTAGATGCAACCGTCTCTTTTGCACGCCCCATGTGCTCCAAGCACAACCGGATATCCGTGGTCACCGGAAACACGTGACAGGAAGCACGTGACCGGAGAGTCAGTATGCGTTCCACACGCCGGAACCACCTGGCCGCCATTCTCCCAGTCAGAGCATGTGACCAGCACCGGGATCATGTGATCATGGACACAGTGAAGCCGCCTCGCCGCTGTCACCTAGATTTCAATGCACAGTCAATCCTGGAACTTTACAGCTGAGTGCGTTCCATGACATATCATACAATCTATATGCCTATTGCAAACATTGTCATTCTGATAAGGGCATACTATACTCATAAGGCTTCTCAAATAAATAGTACAAGCGACACTCAAATATATTGGGCATGGGAGTTCAAAATAGGCTATAATTGCATAGAGAAGACCCTTAGTGGGCCAATTTCATGTACTAATGCTATACCATGCAGATTTACATACTTGACCTGCAAATGATTCCTCTAGTTGTCAGTAGAGGGCAGCCTAAACATAAAACAATCTAGTGAGCGACAGATGTGGCATCTTCTTTGGTGCATGGGTCGGCGTCAACTAATCAATGAGCATTAACATTTTTTTTACACTGCCACAATGATATTAAGTGAAATTAACACCGAAATTTGAACCTTACTTGCTCGCATATAAATTTTTCACTGCACCCCTTAAATATTTAAGCACGTATATTAAAGGGGGCGGCCATTTACACTTATTAGTGCAGCTTTCCTCACACACTGAGCAGCATTCTGTCCATACAATGGCCGCTGGTGGAGGAGCAGTGACCAGACCTGTCCTCAGCCTCCAATACTAAAACTCCTCACATAGGAGAGCTGCTTGTCTGTTGGAGGAGGCTGATACGATAGGCTGATCTGGTCACATGATCCTCCCCCAGCGGCCATTTTATGGACATAAGTGCTGCTCAGTGTGTGAGGAGAGCACGTGGAGTAATCTAGTCTCCTCTATCAGTAACAGAGAGCAGACAATGTTTTCACCTAGTTTGACAAATTAAAAAAAATAGATTTGCAGCAACTCAGATCTCCTCAAATTGCAAATACTTGAAGAAAATCTAAATTTATTGCTATCAATAATGGTGTCCTCTTTTTCCTTATAATAATACTTATATTCACTGGGCTACGTTATAATAATAATGCCCCCTATACTGACTAATAATAATAATAATGTCTCATGACAGTGGTGCCCTGTGTATCCTTATAATGCCCCCCGGGCCTTCTTATGTAATAATTGTGTCCTGGGAAACCAGAAACATATGCTAATACTTATCACCCCCTCTCTCCCACGCTGAGGGGTGATATTCTCCTCCTCACTACAGTCTAGGTGCAGCAGATGTTGAAGTGAGGTCATTGCATCGCCTGATGTCCCTCATGTGGTGCTGACCTCTTTGAGTTCATAAGACATAAGCAGTCTACGGCTTTTCTGAGCAAGTGGCAGAGCAGGGAGTCCATGGCTCTCTGCTCCACCTCAGTTGTTAATGGTTAATGATATCCACATCCTCAGAAAGTGGATACTGTCAACAAGTGTCCACACCGGCCCATCTGGTATTTGTTGGAACTTCCAGATGGACAGTCAGGCCCTGCGGGGACCCTTGCAGTTTAGCTCAGTTGGTATAATAGAGTCATATCTAGAATATTATTTAAGCTTAACTATGAAGGGCCCATGTTAGTGACCCTCATACATAGCGTTTTTCTGTGTTTTTTACTGCAACAATAAAAACTTGTCTTGGCAGTAAAAACACTGTGTTCAAAACCCCTGGTTTTCCTCATGTTCCCTGCATTTTTGTCACTTTTTTGTAGCCTTTTTTTGGGTGTGGATTACATATGAGCTTTGTCTACAGTACATTTTTAATAAAGTTAGTTTCATTCACCACAACCGCTGTCAAAACGCTGTAAAAAACTTGCATTTTTACAGCATTTTTTCCCCCTTTCATTTCTTTGTAAAAAAAAAGCTACAAAAACACTGAGAGAATTGACACGCTGTGGATTTTAAAAACGCTGCATTTGTCAAATTCAGTCAGGAAAAAAAATCAAGCATATGAGTGAAATTTCTAAAATCTCATATCTTTTGCTGATACTGTAAAACGCAGCTTGATCTGAGGTAAAAATGTCAGACGTGTCAGGTGCTCAGGTACTAGAAGTACAGGAGTCTGTACAGAACAATAGGCAGGGCCGGCGTCAGCACCCGGGCAAGTGCCAGGGCCCTGAGCAGGCGAGAGGGCCCACTTGCGGTCGGGCACCACGCCACGCCGGGCTATGGGCAAAGGAGAGCGGTGCCAGCGCCCGCCCTTCTCCCCCACTTGCTCAGGGCCCCGGCAGCCGGATACTTACCTCTCCCCATGCCTCCGCAGCTCCGCTGTCTTCCCGCTTTGCGCTCCCTGTGATGTCTCAGGTTAGAGGGCGCGGTGATGTCTTTCCACCGCACCCTCCCAGGAGCCATCACAGGCAGCGCAGAGCGGGAAGATGCCAGCAATGGAGTCCGGACCTGAGCAGCGGCAGCAGGTGAGGAGGAGTGAGGTGAGGGTGAGTATTTGATTTTTTTTTTTAATGTATGGAGGTGTCGTCACTGAATTTTGGGTCTTCTATCCTTTGGATTACGAGCTCGGAGAGAATGAAGACACAGGACAGGATGTTGTGTCTAAACATACTCTAAAAACTTTATTACAAAACACAGGGCTAATATACACCCTAAAGGCAGGAAACGGATTTGCCATATATGGTTCGATTATACAGTTTAGCTGAACAAGCGAAAAAAGCTAGTTTCTGTATGCTTTAAAATATTTAATTAGACTTATCTAGTTAGCAAGGTCATTTCATCTTTCTGCAAGAACACATTATTGCTACACTAGAAGAAACATCTGGCCAGGGAAAATCACTTTATCTTCTCAAAAGGACACGCTATTGATACAAGAAGGAAACATTCATAGCTGTTGTTTTCACCTAAAATAACTGTCAGACTTATATAGCATAGATGGGGCCTTTAAACTTGAGGGACTCCATCTTCTGCTATAACATTCCATCCTTTTGTTCCTTCATTTATCAATACGAATTTCTATGTTTTCTTTTAGTACACGCTGAATACACATTAAAAAAAACTTAAAAACCAAATAAACCGGAAGACACATTAGCAAAACCTGTAAAATAGCTTGTACTATACCAGCCAACCACCCACCAATACCTTTAAACCAATTTGCGGGATTTAGAAAGGAAAATCTCTGTGTGGAATTATTGGCCAAAGTATCTGAACAGTTCACTCAAAAGTTTATCTCTTCCCATGAGACCGGGACAGCGAGAAGGGTATGCTAGTGGACGTCACAGGGGCATGTGTACATATCCAACAATTAGCAATGGTCTGGTTTTGCCTCCTTTAGTCCATCGATTAGAGCAAGATGGTGTCTAATGAATCTATTGTCGTCTCCATCCATGGTGCCTAACCTAGTCATGCACCTGTGGTCGCAAGTATGCAGGTAAGTATAAACAATGTCATCATTCTTTGTCCGCTGGTTCTCCTAGTATCTTTTTGCAATGGGACGCGTGGATCCAGGTCTCTTTTCCCTCTAGCTTAACGGCTGTACTTGTGGTCAGCAGAACTTGAAAGGGTCCGTCAAACCGTGGATCTAGGCTTTTCCTCACGTGTCTTTTTATAACCACCCAGTCTCCAGGTTGCAGCGTATGGCTGCTAGAGTCTTGATCTGGATCTGGAAGAGAACTGAAGACATTATCATGTACTTGCTTAATCTTTTTGTGTAAAGCCCTCACATAGGAACTTAGCACATGGTTGTTCATTTCTAATGCTTGCGGATAGAAACACCCTAGGCCGGGTACGTTGCCAAACAATATCTCATATGGAGAGAGTCCAGTCTTTCTATTAGGCGTGTATCTTGCTGAAAACAGAGCAAGTGGTAAACAGTCCGGCCATGGTTTTCCTGTCTCAGCCATGGCTTTCTGAATTTTTAATTCAATGTCCCATTCAGTCTTTCCACTGTACCACTACTTTGTGGGTGATATGGGGTATGGAATGCTTGTTGAATTCTAGAGCTGACATGACTTCATTCATTATTTCACCTGTGAAGTGTGTACCTCTGTCACTCTCAATTACCTCTGGTACCCCATACCTGCAGACCACCTCCGCAAGCAGTTTCTTTGCGGTTGCCGTAGCCGTGGCTTTGGCAATCGGGAAAGCCTCTGGCCATCCTGAGAACAAATCAATACAGACCAACACATATTCCCATGATCCTGACTTTGGCAGCTGAATATAATCAATTTGCAGTCTCTGGAATGGATAAAGGGGCCGGGGGGTGTGTTTGGGTGGTGTTTTAACTACTCTACCCTGATTATGTGTAGCACATATCATGCACCCTTGTACCAGTTTTCAATACAGGTGGAGAATCCTGGTGCCACCCAATGTTTCTGCATCACACTCATCACACCCGTTTTAGATTGGTGTGTCGGCCCATGTAGTATCTGGGCAGCTGCTGGGTACAGTGCCCTTGGAAGGCATCGTCGTGTCCCTTTCCCCCATACCCCATTTGCTTCATTCAGGCATGCACCTTCCTTTAACCACTTATCAACCTCCTCCTTTTGAGCCTGCGCCTGCATTTGGGATAAGATGTCCTCCGACACAAAGGGGTTTTTAGGGGCACTTAACTGACGTACTGTTGACCCCTTGTTGCGGCTTACAGGCTGCTGTTTTTGCCGCTGCATCTGCCATCGCGTTTCCTCTGCTTACCTAGTCGGTGCGTCTGGTATGTGCTCTTACCTTTATGACAGCTACTTGTTTAGGTAGTTGTAGCGCATCAATTAATTAACTGCTGGACCGCATCAGCATTCTTAATGGGGTGTCCTGCTGCCGTCAGGAAACCTCTTGACTTCCATATTGGACCAAAATCATGCGATATACCGAATGCGTACCTAGAATCTGTGTAAATGTTAACAATACTACCTTCCGCTAGTTTACAGGCCTCGGTTAGGGCCCTAAGTTCAGCTTCTTGAGCCGACTGGTGTGGGAGCATTGGTTCTGCCTTGATTACTGTATTGAGGGAGACAACTGCATATCCAGTATGGAAGGTACCTGAATCATCCTGATGACGGGATCCATCTACAAAAAATTCAAAATCTGCATTTTGTAATTCATGTTCAAATACAGTAGGTAACTGCCGTTTCTTGTGCCATCATTTGTACACAGTCATGAGGAACTTCCTCTCTTGGATCTTCCTTAAAAAGCACAGTACCTGACTCCTCCTTTAGATCCGAGAGAGGTAACAAAGTTGCTGGATTCAGGGTAGTACACCTCTGTAAAGAAACATTGGGAGGCATTAACAGTGCACATTGTAACCTGAGATGACGTGCTGCTGAGAGGTGAGCGGGTTGCACTTGATTCAATATAGTGTAGACATCATGAGGTGTTAGAACGGTGAGCGGGTGGTCAAGAACAATGTCTGCGGATTTATGGAGTAATAGTCCAACAGCATGCAGAGCACGTACGCAGGATGGTGCACCTCTGGCTACCGCATCCAATCTGACACTAAAATAGGCAACATGTCTCTGATTATCACCGTGTGTTTGAGTTAAAACTCCTGCTGCATGTCCAGCTTGTTCATGAAGGTACAGAGTAAATGGGAGCTCATAATTAGGTGTACCCAAAGCTGGAGCAGCCAAAATACGGTTCTTGAGAGAATAAAAACAGTCTATTGCCTCTGATGTTAGTACAAAAGGTGTTGGGGTAAGACAGTCCTAGAGGGGCTGCATTAAAACAGAGGCGGCATGAATCCACTGTCTGCAATAGGAAACAAGTCCAAGAAAAGTTCTGAGGGGCTGCAACATTAATGGGGACGGTGAATGCCTGTACTGCTAGTTTACGTGCATTTGTTAAATGACGAGCTCCTGGTGTAATGCAATGTCCCAAAAAGGTGACTGAAGATTTACAAAACTGAAGCTTATCTTTCGATGCCTTGCAGCCAGCGTGATAGAGAAAACAACATAAGCGATATAGTTGCACTATGACATTGTTTCCTGGAGGGGGCACAAATGAGCAGGTCATCGACATATTGCAAAACAACGATATGTGTTCAGACCATCCCTCCAGTATTTCCTGCAGACTTGCAGTGTACATTGTGGGTGAATTCTGGGCACCCTGTGGCAACACTGTCCATGTATATTGACTGCCCTGGAATGTGAAAGCAAACAGGTACTGGCAGTCAGGATGTAATGGTACACTGAAAAATGCATTTGCCAAATCGACCACTGAAAAACAAAGAGAGTTAGAAGGTATCTGTGACAGAAGAGTATGCGGGTTGGGCACAACTGGTGTTAGAAGTTCTGTGGCTTTGTTAACCAACCGGAGGTCATGGACCATTCTATATGCGGCTGGTTGTCCTGGCACACTCTTTTTCTTTACTGGGAACAGGGGAGTGTTGCAAGGGGACTGGGTTTTGACTAGGACTCCTCTCTGTAGTAATTTTTGGACCTGCTGGCTATGGCATTCTCCTGAGCCGAGCTAAGGGGATACTGCCTCTGTTGAGGCAAGATGGCTCCTGGTTTTAATTTCACCATTACTGGTTGAACTCTTAACCTACCAACATCTGTTTTGTCTGAGGCCAAAAAATCATGTGGTACAGCCTGCTCCAATATCGGGGGAAACTCATTTGTCTCTTCTATGCTGGCAATATCTAGTGACATAATTTTGCAAAAGGGTACTTGGTTTTAAACCTGGGGTCATGGTGACAGTGCCATCGGGATGATACTCAATATGTGCTTGTAATTGGGACAACACATCATTTCCCAAAAGGTTACATTGGCCTCGGGGCGATACCATGAGCTTGCTATGTACAGTGGCTCCTTGAATTTGCAGGGAATTCTTTTAGTGACAGGAAGCAGGACAGACGGGGAATTGAAGGGGGTGGCAATGACATGATGTGAAAAATCAGTGTCAATGTATGTGACGCGCCCCCTGGGCCTGTGTTGTGCAGGGAATACCCGGAGCCGGATCGCTGGGGGTTGTAGTCTCCGTGGCGGTGACCCGGTCGTGCCAGGGTGGTCAATTCAGTGGCAGTCTTAGTGTAATAACAAGTGTCCGACTACGCCACCCGTGGATTGCGGTCAATGGAGACCGCCGCTGCAAGGCAGACCGCTGAGGCCGGTGTTATGTGTGCAGCTAAGAATGGGATGACTCCCCACGGGAGGAGTACAGCTCAGGGCAGTTAGCGTGGATGATGGGAGTGATGGTGGAGATAGTCCCAGTACCAATAGTGCCGGAGGAGCAAGAAGTCACAGACAACGTGTTTGCAATCCAATGTCCTTTACTCACAGTTTGTTTTCTCCAGGTCACTCTCGCGAAGCAGTGACCACCCAAGCCGTGCTGCGTCCACCAGGCAAGGGACTCGGTCAACTCCCAGGTCTTTCTGGAGTATGTCTCAAAGCTCCCTTCCGTCCTTTCTCTGGCTCGTGCCCCACCAGTGACCAAGCTTATGTCCAGCTCCCGCGGGCCTTCTCTTGGGAGGGCTACGTGCCCACGTCCCTGACCCTATATGTTATGCCTTCCTAGCAAGGTGTAACGAGGGGTCGCACCAAGGGCTGGTCACGACCTCCGGTTCTTGGCTGAAGATGATTCGCTTCCACCAATTTGGGATCCGGTACCCTGTTCTGCCAACCCGTCACCCGCAATATCCTGGGTCCTTAGGGTTCTCTCTTCCTTCTCGTTCCTGAGCCTTTCTGTTTCACTTGTTACTTCTGTTCTGGTCTTGTTCCCTTTTCTTTTCCACTGTTCCTTCTCCTCTCTCTCTCTCTGGCCCCCGGCCTCTGGTGCTAGGCCTGCCCAGGGAGCAGAGCCCATGCAGCAGCCCTGCTCCTGCCTTCTCCACTTCTCCTCACAGACTGAACTTCTTCTTCTTTCTCTTTCAGTGCTGGCTGGGCCTCACAGGCTAGGCCCGCCTCCGGAGCAGAGCTCCACAGAGGCCCTGCTCTGTCACTTCCTCTCTCAGACTGAACACTGTTCTAAGATGGTGCCCACCTTATATACCTCCCTCTGACCATGAGCCCAGGTGACTAGCAACCAATGGGCTCCTTCCTATGCTCCGGACCCAACCCCTATCTGCCCCTATAGCACTGGGTATTCCACCCCCCTCCCCACTCCAGCCAGGGACAGATGCTGTCGTGCCTGCACTTCTGTCTAGTGGGAGCACCGTTGAGCTGTCCCTCGGAAATGGGGTGTGTGTGCTGTAATGCAGCCTACTGAGCCTTGATCCATACTCCATCCTTACCCGGGAGTGGGATATCACACCTCTGGATGAGGTGCAATACCTCTGTAGTGACCAAGTCCTCGGGGCGCTACATTCCCCCCTGGTAAAGCACAGCACGTCCTCGGGCTGGAACAGAGCAAAAACAATTCACAGGGTATGCAAAAACTTTTTCATTAACTGCTTACATCAGGAAACAGACACACTTGTACAATTCCCCTTCATGGGAAACACTCTGATGAAACACTTTTGGTTATTACTTCCGGAACTCTTTTACCATAAAACACACTATAAAACTTTTGCAAATAAAACATTCTTCAAAAACGCATTCTTGACTTCTGGCGCTGGACAACTAGCGACCAGGTGTTCACTTTCTCTCTCAAAGGTGCAACAGTCCATTTTAATTCGTCCTGAGGTAGACGTTGCAGTTCTTTTAAAAAACCAGTAGGGGGCGCTTTAAGAAGCGCAACTATTTACCAGGGGTGGCCGTTCCCAGTCCTCGGCGGTTGGAAAGGGGATGGCTGCTCTCAGTCCTCAGCCAGGTAAGAAAGGGGGTATCTTGGAAACGGGTAACAGTCTTTTAGCTGTCCCAACGGGGACCACACTTATTAACAGTTCAAAAAGAAAACAGTCCTTGTACCCTGACGGGTAACTTTGTACAGTTCCTTACTCACGCTACTTTCTTTTAATAGTTATGTCCTCCTTGAGCTCCCTCCTGAGGGCAGTCTTCAGACCGTCCGGGTCCTCTTGGCTTTCCTCGTACTGGTGGTACTGCAGCTTCTCCTCCGTGAGCCGGTGAACGTGGAGGGGCGTACTGTCCCTTGGCACCCTTGTGCAGTAGGCCTGTGGCGGGGTCTGGAGAAGGCCGCTGTTGATGACGCCCGGGGTCAGAGGGTGCGACTTTGGGCCTGGGCGCGGGCTGGTGGTGGCGGTGCCCAGGGCTGGAGGCTCGGCTGCAGGGCTTGTTGCGGGGTCTGGAGCAGGTCGGTGTCTGCAGCGCCCGGGATCGGCGGCTCCACCAGGGGGCCCGGGAGCAGGCTGACGCTGGCAGCGTCCGGGACAGGGAGACTCCTCTTACCTGCTCCCGCGACCGCTCCTGCGTCACCCGTCTTCTCCTGGTGCTGGTCGGGGCCTGTGACGACTGGGGCACTGCCGATGCTGGGCAGCTTAGTCTGCTGCCGGTCCGCCATTTTGCTCTCCGTTCCCGATGTCTTTCCCCCCCCCCCCCCGGCGGACCGTGGCCTAACCTTGCGATGATCTTCCTCCGTAGGCCGCGGCTCCGCAGGTCGATCGTCGGGGTTGAGGACCTTGCGTCGCGCTCCTGTGACGTCAGCGTCACTCCCTCTCCCTTCCAGGACCTTACGCAGCGTCAGTGCGTGGGGCGGAGCTTCGGATCTCACGCGCTTTCGGCGTCCACGCCCCTCTTCTTCCCGAGCGGCGCCCCGAAAATGGCGTCTGATGGCGGGAAACTTCTCTCAGGTAAGTGCAAAAGTCTTTTTCAGGCACGCAATACCCGTTGGTGGCGGGTTGGTTTGAATCCTGCCGACTACGCCAAAGTTGACGCGCCCCCTGGGCCTGTGTTGTGCAGGGAATACCCGGAGCCGGATCGCTGGGGGTTGTAGTCTCCGTGCGGTGACCCGGTCCGTGCCCAGGGTGGTCAATTCAGTGGCAGTCTTAGTGTAATAACAAGTGTCCGACTACGCCACCCGTGGATTGCGGTCAATGGAGACCGCCGCTGCAAGGCAGACCGCTGAGGCCCGTGTTATATGTGCAGCTAAGAATGGGATGACTCCCCACAGGAGGAGTACAGCCTCAGGGCAGTTAGCGTGGATGATGGGAGTGATGGTGGAGATAGTACCAGTACCAATAGTGCCGGAGGAGCAAGAAGTCACAGACAACGTGTTGCAATCCAATGTCCTTTACTCACAGTTTGTATTCTCCAGGTCACTCTCGCGAAGCAGTGACACCCAAGCCGTGCTGCATCCACCAGGCAAGGACTCGGTCAACTCCCAGGTCTTTCTGGAGTATGTCTCAAAGCTCCCTTCCGTCCTTTTCTCTGGCTCGTGCCCCACCAGTGACCAAGCTTATGTCCAGCTCCCGCGGGCCTTCTTCTTGGGAGGGCTACGTGCCCATGTCCCTGACCCTATATGGTATGCCTTCCTAGCAAGGTGTAACGAGGGGTCGCACCAAGGGCTGGTCACGACCTCCGGTTCTTGGCTGAAGATGATTCGCTTCCACCAATTTGGGATCCGGTACCCTGTTCTGCCAACCCGTCACCCGCAATATCCTGGGTCCTTAGGGTTCTCTCTTCCTTCTCGTTCCTGAGCCTTTCTGTTTCACTTGTTACTTCTGTTCTGGTCTTGTTTCCTTTTCCTTTCCACTGTTCCTTCTCCTCTCTCTCTCTCTGGCCCCGGCCTCTGTGCTAGGCTTGCCCAGGGAGCAGAGCCCATGCAGCAGCCCTGCTCCCTGCCTTCTCCACTTCTCCTCACAGACTGAACTTCTTCTTCTTTCTCTTTCAGTGCTGGCTGGGCCCTCACAGGCTAGGGCCCGCCTCCGGAGCAGAGCTCCACAGTGGCCCTGCTCTGTCACTTCCTCTCTCAGACTGAACACTGTTCTAAGATAGTGCCCACCTTATATACCTCCCTCTGACCATGAGCCCAGGTGACTAGCAACCAATGGGCTCCTTCCTATGCTCCGGACCCAACCCCTATCTGCCCCTATAGCACTGGGTATTCCACCCCCCTCCCCACTCCAGCCAGGGACAGATGCTGTCGTGCCTGCACTTCTGTCTAGTGGGAGCACCGTTGAGCTGTCCCTCGGAAAATGGGGTGTGTGTGCTGTATGCAGCCTACTGAGCCTTGATCCATACTCCATCCTTACCCGGGAGTGGATATCACACCTCTGGATGAGGTGCAATACCTCTGTAGTGACCAAGTCCTTGGGGCGCTACATATGGCCAATCACCTTGCGTAATTACTGAATTGTCGGCCCCCGTATCTATTTGGAAATCGATTTCATGTCCCCCTGGTAGGTTCACCTGCACTATACAACTGGGAGTTGGGGGTAAGGAGATGAGGGGGTTCATGTGCAAGCTACCCTCATCCTATGGGGGCATTGTTTGGTCGGCTGGAGGACCCGTACTCTGAGCATTTGGATACGGTTGGTCCTACAGTTCTTTCTAAAATGTCCTGGCTTTTTACATCCGTAACACAGTTTCTGTCCTCCTCCCTCAGTCCGTCCTCTGCCCTCTGTTGTTTCTGGGGGTCGTCTCTACTATAATGTATTCTGGCAGCTCTTTTTGCCTGCGCTATGTCATGCTGTGCCCCTGAGCTATTCTAGCTAAATCTTCTGCCTTCACTGATCTCCAGTCCGGTCTACTTGCTTTTACCTTCTCTGCAATCTCTTTCTTTAGTCCATTCATGAAAGCACTTGCTAATACCCTCTCACTAGTCTTATTCCCGGGGTTGAACCCCATTTCTGACCAGGTTTTCTTTAGTGCATAGAAATAATCCTTAGGATCTTCCTCATTTCCCTGCACTCTATCTTCTAGTGTAACTTGCTTTTCTGCTTGCCTGTCTTGACATGCTTTTACCAACGCTGCTGCGAATAGGACTCCAGCTGCTGCATCATTAGATTCTGCATCTACGGGTCCGGTCCTATTGGCATACTGTTTTTTTTGTCTCATCTATCAACCTATCATAGCGGGCTTCATCTGCCAATTTTCCCTTAATTACCCCCTGCAGATCTATTCTAGTGGCATGATACGTATCCTGTATGGTGGTGATCATTCTAGCAAAACCCATAGGGGACTGGGACGGATCTGGCAGCTGGGAGATCAGTGCCAACTGCTCTGAAGGGCTCCATGGTCTATACATTAACATTGTACGAGCTTCCCTGACCTGGAACCACTGCATCCCCCCCTGCTGCTGCTGCTGCTGCTGGTGCTCCTGGCACAACTACCGTCCTCAATTGGGAATAGACTAGCTGGGTGGGGTCTCGGTCCTCCACATGCCACACAGATGTCTACTGTCAAGGGATTCTGCTGTCCACATCTGGGGCAAACCCAACATTTAGGTTCCTGGGAATTCTGGTACTGGGGTGGGGGTGACGTCGGGAGCGGACAGGGAGGAAAATCTGTCATTCCAGTTTTTGTCAGTCTGTAACGTCCGTCTCCTAATTCTTCAATCTCTCCTTCAAAATAAGCGCATGCATTCATCCATACATCTACTGTCCCTAACAGACCCTTATCTTTCAGCCATCCATGATAGGAGTTAAAGAAGGATTTCCATTTCTCTCCATTCATCTCTCCATTCTCATTCATTCCTGCTTTACACAATATTTTGTCAATTCCAATCAGTGCCTGTTTCCCTTCTCTGCGTACCACTAAGTCTTTGGCTATAATGCCTTCCTTGGCATTTTGGTTCCCCATTTTTTCGGTTCTCCTCACCTAGAAGAGACTCCTCAGTCACTTAGACAATGGTCACTTAGACAATGGGCCACAAAGGTTTCTGAACCATTCCACTACTAGCCTCTCTAGGACTTATACGCCAACCAGAAAAACAGACCAAAAACATCAATCCCGGGACACATCCACAACACAATCATCGGATCCATACTTTCATTCTTAAATTCTCCAAAGGATAGAAGGCAGGACTGTCAATTTATCTGAGGGATTCTACTGGTTCAAAGGGACCTGAGCCAGACAACAATCTGTTGAATTACCTGGGGAGCCGACCGCTCGGGGGTGAGGGAGTCTCTTCTATGCAGTGATATAATTAGGTAGAATATAACAGTTATTCTTACCTCAGCACTGTATATATCACCAACAGAGAGCTTCACTCGGTCCCACGTCTCGGACCGGTCGAGCACCTTGGGTAGATTAACTCAAGGTCCCTGTTCGAGGCGCCAGCTGTCGTCACTGAATTTTGGGTCTTCTATCCTTTGGATTATGAGCTCGGAGAGAATGAAGAAACAGACAGGATGTTTGTGTCTAAACATACTCTAAAAACTTTATTACAAAACACAGGGCTAATATACACCCTAAAGGCAGGAAACGGATTTGCCACATATGGTTCGATTATACAGTTTAGCTGAACAAGCGAAAAAAGCTAGTTTCTGTATGCTTTAAAATATTTAATTAGACTTATCTAGTTAGCAAGGTCATTTCATCTTTCTGCAAGAACACATTATTGCTACAATAGAAGAAACATCTGGCCAGGGAGAATCACTTTATCTTCTCCCAAGGACACGCTATTGATACAAGAAGGAACATTCATAGCTGTTGTTTTCACCTAAAATAACTGTCAGACTTATATAGCATAGATGGGGCCTTTAAACTTGAGGGACTCCAGCTTCTGCTATAACAGAAGCATGGGGCATTATATGGGGGGGGGTGACATCCTGCATGGGGCATTATATGGGGGGGTGACATCCTGCATGGGGCATTATATGGGGGGTGACATCCTGCATGGGGCATTATATGGGGTGACATCTGCATGGGGCATTATAAAGAGGGGGGGGTGACATCCTGCATGTGGCATTATATAGGGGGGAGACTTCCTGCATGGGGCATTATAAAGAGGGGGGGAGACATCCTGCATGGGGCATTATATAAGGGGGGAGACATCCTGCATGGGGTATTATAAAGAGGGGGGGAGACATCCTGCATGGGGCATTATATAGGGGGGGGAGACATCCTGCATGGGGCATTATAAAGAGGGGGGATAACATCCTGCATGGGGCATTATATGGTGGGGAAGAGGGATATCCTGCATGGGGCATTATATGGGGGAAAGGGACATCCTGCATGGAGCATTATATGGGTGGGAAAGGGACATCCTGCATGGGGCATTATATGGGGGCCAGTATCCTGTATAGAGCGTTATAAGGGGGCCAGTATCTGTATAGAGCGTTATAAGGGGACCAGTATCCTGTACGGACCGTTATATGGGGGCCAATATCCTGTATGGAGCGTTATATGGGGGCTAGTATTCTGTATGGATCTTTATGTGAGGGCCAGTATTCCGTATGGAGCGTTATATGGGGCCAGTATTCCGTATGCAGCTTTATATGGGGGCCAGTATTCTGTATGGAGCATTTTATGGGGGCCAGTATCCTGTGTGGAGCAATTCGCCGTTTTTTGAGCTTTTGTAGAATTTACAATAGATATATCTCATGTACTGTAAGAAGTGAAATCTTTGCATTGTATTATATATATATATATATATATATATATATATATGAATCGTGGTATGTGTTAAGGGGGCCCACTGAGACTCTTTTGCCCAGGGCCCAGAAAAACCTGGAGCTGGCCATGACAATAGGGATATGTTTTCTGAGATCCCAGATCATAGAAACGTAATAAAATATTTTAGTTTTTCTGTAGAGCATAGACCCGGACGTCAGCTGGCCAATACAGGTGCCCTGTCCAGGGTCCTAGTTTTGGTTTAATGATTTAAGAGCTAAGAATATTCCGGTGCTGAGGTAGAAATGACGCGCCCCTGGGCCTGTGTCGCGCAGCGTTGCGCACGCGGGAGCTTACCCGGAGCCGGATCTGTTGAGGGTTGTAGTCTCGTGGCGGTGATCCGGTCCGTGCCCAGGGAGTCAGACTAAGTGGCGCTGTATTAGCGGTAGATGTTGAACGACTACGCCACCCGTTGAGTACAGCTAAGGAGCTGCTGCTGCAGGGCAGACCGCTGAGGCCGGTGGTAGGATTGTGCAGCGTGATAGTATAACCCCCAACGGGAGGGGTATGGCCTCAGGCAGCCGACGTGGATGATGGGGGTAGCAGGAACCACTCGGAGACGGTACGGTGTAGTTCAGGGTCTTTACTGGTGACAAAGATAGACCCTCCCGGAGTACTGGCTAGCGATTGGGGCCTGGTCAGTCCTTGAGCAGATGGGATCTCCCCTGGCCAGGCGGAGTTGTAGGCCTCCCAAACTAACGATACTCTTCTGGCTACCTTGCTAGAGGCGGGTATAAGTAGCCCACGTCCCTGAGTGTACCGTGTGGTGCTCACCCGTATGGCCGGTGACTCGGGGCCTTCTAGTAGCTTCCGCTCCACGACGGCGGTGCTGGTCCCACACGTGTGACCGTGCCTTCGGGTTTCTGGGCCAGAGGACCTGCAATCCCTGCCGGTCGGTTTCTGCTGCTGGATAGGAGTTAGTCCCCACAGCCTCGGACTCCGGGTCCGGTGATAACTTCTCAGTCAGGGCGAGCTCTGCAGCTGCCAGCCCCTGACTCCTTGTAGCACTGCTCCCACAGAGCTCCTGATGTTCTTTTCCTATATCTGCTTCTCTGTCTCTACTTCTTCTCTACTCACTAACCCTGCCTCAGCCCCAGGTTTATATAGGGGAAGTTGTTCCCCTCCCAGGACTGGGCAGGAGGTGCGGCATGCATAGGATTCCTGACCAAGAGACCTCCACCTGCTCTCAGACATAACATTGCTGTTACTGTGGAAACCAGACCCCTGGGGTGCCACATTCCCCCCTAGTGAAATTTAGTACTCCGGGACTAAACATATTTTAGAAAAACATAACCAATACAAACAGAAACGGTACAATAAAAAAAAAACATATTAGAATGGTCACGGCGTGTCCGCAACCGGGTGCAGTTTTTGAAGAAAAGCAAGGTGTCCATTTCACCAAAACAGGGAGACGTAACCAGGTAGGGGTCTGTCCTGCCCCGAGTCCTTAACAGTCTTTAGTCCATCCCTAGGTTACGCTCCAACCATGTATAAAGGATTCCCGGTAAATCCACCAAGGACTCCTATAAATAACTAGTAACACATAATTATACACAAGTAACAGACAGGTGACCACAAATAAAACAATTTAAACACTTCAAATCCTCCAACGTGCGGGTAACTGGCCTCTAGTGGCCCTAGTGGACCTACGGAGCTGACTGTCTAGCCTGAACTATAGGGTGTAGGAGCTGTCAAGGGTAAACTGGGCAGCTGTCCACGGGCCCTTTGGCTCACTAGAGGTATGGCAGGTTCACTATAAGCAGAGGGTTGATCCTCCTGGTCTGCCTGTGTGGGGTCTTCTGCCTCCTGGACCGGCTGTTCTTCCAGCTCTACCTGTTGCTCCGTAGGTGCTTGGGATGCTGGTTGGAGGAAGGTGAGTACAGGTACCACAACTGCGCCATTGACTTGAGTCCAAGACCGAGGGAAGTCTCCGAACACAGTACTAACCATGTCTTCCCTTTCCTCTACGGGTCGAGGGTCTTCTTGTTCCTCTTCAGGGTTCCGTAGCTGTTCGGGACACTTCTTCAGGTGATCCCGGGATACAATGGTTGTGGTTTCCCCTCCGTCTTTACTGATGGTACAGACCTTTGGGTTGTCGTGGCTTGAGGGCAGTACGATGTACGGGTCCTTCTCCCACTGGTCGTCCAACTTGTGGAGCCGCCTTTTCCTCTTCAAGACCTGCTCTCCGGGTACCAGGGGAACAGCGGGAGCATACTGGTTGAAGTTTTCTCTTGTCTTTCCTAGCTTGACAGAGACTTCGCTCCACGCTCTCCTGTACTTTCCGGTACTGCTGCTGCCTCTCTGTGTCCCAGTCTGCTTCTGGTGAAGTGTCCTCGGGTGTCAGGGACTCCCATCTCCAGGTCAACAGGTAGCTTACCAGGTCTTGCCCTCATCAGGTAAGCCGGGGTACAGTTGGTGGAACCTACCGGGATGTGGTTGTATAGGTCCACTAGGTCGGGCAGCCTCTCGGGCCACAGACTGCGTTCTTCCAGGGGCAATGTTTTCAGAAGATCTATCCCCACCTGGTTCATTTTCTCACAAAGTCCATTAGTTTGCGGGATGATAGGGTGTCGTCCTTATCTTCCGGCAGCCATACAGAGTGCAGAATTCTTGGAAGACCTCCGCTTCAAAGGCAGGTCCTGGTCTGTCAAAACTTGGTCCGGGTACCCGTGTGGACGGCAGAAATGCTGCTGGAAGGCTCTAGCTGCTGTTCGAGCTGTTAAGTCCTTGACGGGGACGACAACCAAGAACCGGGAGTAGTGATCCACGATGGTTAGTGCGTAGACGTAAGCCACTTCTGCTTGGGGTCAGTTTTACATGATCCAAGGCTACCAGTTCCAACGGCTGCCGGGTGACGATGGACTGCAGGGGAGTCTTCTGGCTGGCACGGTCCTTCCTTCTTAGGTTGCACGGGCCACAGTCTCTGCACCACCTCTCGATGGTTCCCCTCATGCCTACCCAGTGGAACTGCCCGCGCAGCAGGAACTCCAGCTTCTTCCATCCGAAGTGTCCAGCCCCGTCGTGGTATGCCTCCATCACCATGGCTGCGTCTCTTCGTGGCACCACTACTTGCCAAATTAGTTCATGCGTCCGGGAGTTAACCATTCGGCGGCACAACTTCCCCTTATAAAGGAACAGTCGACTCTTCTCAGCCCACAGTTGCTTTGCTTCCTCCGGAGCGTCTGGGTCAAGGCGAGCCTCTGGCCGAGTCAGCATCTCCTTCACCAGTCGGACGGCAGGGTCACTGTCTTGCGTTTCCGCCCAGTTGTAGTGAGGCAAGGGATTAAACGTAGCAGCTTGCTTACTCCTTACCCGGTGGGAATACTGGATAGTCCCATGACGGTGAAACGCGGGGAGTTCGACTTCTTCCAGTCCCTCTGGATCTTCTCCTACGTCCGGTAGGTTTGGCATCCTGGACAGGGCGTCCGCGTTGGTATTGGAGCGTCCTGCCCGGTATTTGATTGTGAACTCGTAGTTGGACAGACGGGCCATCCATCTCTGCTCTAGGGCACCGAGTCTTGCTGTGTCCAGGTGTGTCAACGGGTTGTTATCCGTGTACACGGTGAACCGGGGGGAAGCGAGGTAGTGCTTAAAGCGTTCGGTGACTGCCCACACCACTGCCAGGAACTCTAGCTTAAATGAGCTGTAATTCTCAGGGTTTCTCTCGGTGGGTCGCAGTTTTCGGCTGGCGTAAGCGATTACTCGTTCTTTCCCCTGCTGGATCTGGGACAGCACAGCTCCTAGCCCGATGTTACTTGCGTCGGTGTAGAGGATAAAGGGCTGGCTGTAATCAGGGTACGCCAGGATTTCATCCCCCGTGAGGGCCATCTTCAGCTGGCGGAAGGACTCTTCTTCTAACTTCTCCCATCTGAAGGGTGGCTTCTGGTTCTTGGCCTTCCGGGACTGGCCTATCAGGAGGTCCTGCATAGGAGCTGCCTTTTTGGTGAAACCGGGGATGAATCTGCGGTAATAGCCTACCAACCCGAGGAACTGCCGCACTTCCTTTACACTGGAGGGACTTGGCCATTCCTTAATTGCGGTGATCTTATCAGGGTCGGGAGCCACTCCATCAGCGCTCACCACGTGTCCCAGGTACTGCACCTTTGGTTTCAGGAGGTGACACTTGGAGGGTTTCACCTTTAGGCCGTAGCTTGCCAGAGCTTCGAACACTTCCGCCAGGTGTTTCAGGTGGTCCTCATATGTCTTGGAATATACGATGACATCGTCCAGGTACAACAGGACCGTCTCGAAGTTTCTGTGGCCCAGACAGCACTCCATTAATCGTTGGAAGGTTCCTGGTGCGTTGCAGAGTCCGAACGGCATGCAGGTAAACTCGCTAAGTCCCATCGGGGTGGTGAATGCGGTCTTCTCCCGGTCCGCCTCTGCTACAGGAACCTGCCAGTACCCACTAGTGAGATCCAAGGTAGAGAAGAAGTTAGCAGATCTTAAAGCAGCCAAAGACTCCTCTATCCTTGGTAAGGGGTACGCATCCTTGTGTGTGATACGGTTGATTTTCCGGTAATCTACACACATCCTCATGGTGTTGTCTTTCTTTTTGACTAAGACTAGTGGAGCTGCCCAGGGGCTACAGCTATCCCTGATCACCCCAGCCTCCTTCATGTCTCTAAGCATCCCCTTGGCGTGTTGGTAGTGTGCAGGGGGTACGGGTCGATACCTCTCTTTTATGGGAGGATGGTCTCCCGTGGGGATGTGGTGTTCTACCCCCTTGACTCGCCCGAAGTCTAACGGGTGTTTACTAAACACTCTCTCGTACTCTTGAACCACCCGATAGACTCCCTGTTTCTGGTGTGAGGGAGTGGAGTCAGTACCCAAATGTAGTTGCTGACACCAGTCCTCCATTGTTTTCTTAGAGCCCTTACCTTCCTCCGGGGAAGATGGAGGCAAGGGTTCTACGGACTGTATGGAATCTTGATTGATGGTATACAATTTGGCTAGCGTGGCATACCGGGGCAGGTACACTTCCCTCTTCCCGATATTTATTATGCGAACGGGCACCCTCCCATGGCGTACATTGACCACCCCCCGTGCTGTCAAAATGGTGGGCCTACTGTCTGAGTAAACTGGTTCTACCATTGCCTGGTAATCTCTACCTCTCAGACCAATAGCTGCCCGGCACCAAATCATCATTTCACTTTTCGGGGGCATGGCAATAGGGAAAGGGTCACACATTCGCACGCTACCAATCTCACCACCGGAGAGTTCTAGCTGTTGCCGTCGCATCAGTGCCCGGATCTCTTTCTGGAGCACTCGCTGCTGGCCGGAGCTGGCGTTCTTGGCAACCTGCTGTAAAAGGAAAATCACCTCTGCAAGACAATTTTCAATCACATTAGTTCCTAGAGTTATCTTTGGGTGACTCTCGTGTTTGTCAATGTCTACAATGATCAGTCCCTGTGCTGCCAGTTCGACTCTACCGATTTTAATGGTCACCTCTTTAAATCCAATCTGTGGCACGGGCTGACCATTGCTGGCGATGATACTCAAGTCGTCGTCAAGGTAGCGGGTGATATCCGAGTCATTCCAGTACTGCTTGAAGAGCACGTACGGGATGGTGGTGACCTGTGACCCGGTGTCCAGTAGGGCACTCATAGGAATGCCATCCAGTACCACGGGTAAGACTGGACGTCCTCCCACATATTTGTCGCGCCAGTTCGATGGGCCTGGTGATCTTTTTCCTGGGGGTTGGCCCTCTACCCCAGGTTGTGCCAGTTTAAAGGACAGTACCTTGCCATATGTCCGGGTTGATTGCAGCGGCGGCAGATGGGTCGTCCGTCCTCGTTGTATCGGTCGCTGGGTCTTCCTCTGGCCGGTGGGGTCCTCCTTGGTCGACGCCACGGGATGTCCTCCGGTCCGGATGCCAGCTGGATCTTCCCTGGAGTGGAAACCTGTAAAGACTGCACAGTTCGGGTTAGCGCAGCAACGCTTTTAGCTAGCTCTTGGACCTGATGGTGCAGGTCTGGAGCCGGGTCATTGTTCAAAGCCTGCGCATCAGCTCCCACAGGCCCTGCCGACAAGGGCGCCGCCTCCTGGTGGTAAGTGGTAGTGGGGCGTCTGGGGGTCACAACGCCACCTGGTGCCGGTTCTCGAAGCACCCGGATGGCTCTGTCCTTGAACTGTGCAAATCCCAGATGAGGGTCCTGTAAGGCCATTGCCCGCAACTGGGTTCGGTGGGCATTGCAATATAAACCCTCTATAAATTGTTCAGTCAACAGCCTGTCCTCGTCTCCCACGCCGTCAGGGTCGGTCTGCTTAATGGCTCTCAGGGCCTCTTGTAGGTTCAGGGCATAGTCCCTTATACTCTCATGTGCCCGCTGTTTGCACCCGTAGAATCTAAGCTTGATCTCGGCTGAGGTGCGGGTATCAAAGGTGTCCCTCAGCCGGGTTAGTATCCCTGCGACAGTCCTCCCCCCAGGTGGCCAGGACTTTACCTCCCTTTGGGCTGCCCCGGTTAATTGGGCCACCAGGATGCTCACTTTTTGCTCCTCTGTGAGGGGGTACACCTGGAAGAGGCTATCCAGCTTTTCTCTAAAGTCATGCAGGGTATGTGACTCACCTGAGTACCGGGGTAGCCAGGCTGCCCCCGGGATATAGGGCATGGTGAAAGGCATGACCGCAACAGCGGTGGCGCTGGCGGGGGTTGAAGCGGTGAAGCTCTCCTCCGTATCCGACATCCTTCTCCCCCCTAGTGGACCGTGGCCTACCTTGCGATGATCCTCTTCCGTAGGCCGCGGCTCCGCAGTGGATCGTCAGGGTTGAGGACCTTCCGTCGCGCTCCTGTGACGTCGGCGTCTGCTGGGCTCCTTCCAGGACCTTACGCAACGTCCGGACATGAGGCGGGGCCTCAGTTCTCGCGCGCTTTCGGAGTCCACGCCCCTCTTCTTCCCGCGCGGCGTCCTCAAGATGGCGTCCAATGGCGGGAAAACTCCATGTATGGCGGGAAGAAGGCTGAAGATGGCGCCGGATGGCGGGAAAACTCCACCGATGGCGGGAAGGAAGCGGAAGATGGCGCCGGATGGCGGGAATCTTCACCACAGGTAAGTTTGAACAGTCTTTTTCAGGCACGCAGTACCCGGTGGTTGCGGGCACGAAATCCTGCCGACTACGCCAAAAGTTGACGCGCCCCTGGGCCTGTGTCGCGCAGCGTTGCGCACGCGGGAGCTTACCCGGAGCCGGATCCGTTGAGGGTTGTAGTCTCGTGGCGGTGATCCGGTCCGTGCCCAGGGAGTCAGACTAAGTGGCGCTGTATTAGCGGTAGATGTTGGACGACTACGCCACCCGTTGAGTACAGCTAAGGAGCTGCTGCTGCAGGGCAGACCGCTGAGGCTGGTGGTAGGATTGTGCAGCGTGATAGTATAACCCCCAACGGGAGGGGTATGGCCTCAGGGCAGCCGACGTGGATGATGGGGGTAGCAGGAACCACTCGGAGACGGTACGGTGTAGTTCAGGGTCTTTACTGGTGACAAAGATAGACCCTCCCGGAGTACTGGCTAGCGATTGGGGCCTGGTCAGTCCTTGAGCAGATGGGATCTCCCCTGGCCAGGCGGAGTTGTAGGCCTCCCAAACTAACGATACTCTTCTGGCTACCTTGCTAGAGGCGGGTATAAGTAGCCCACGTCCCTGAGTGTACCGTGTGGTGCTCACCCGTATGGCCGGTGACTCGGGGCCTTCTAGTAGCTTCCGCTCCACGACGGCGGTGCTGGTCCCACGCGTGTGACCGTGCCTTCGGGTTTCTGGGCCAGAGGACCTGCAATCCCCTGCCGGTCGGTTTCTGCTGCTGGATAGGAGTTAGTCCCCACAGCCTCGGACTCCGGGTCCGGTGATAACTTCTCAGTCAGGGCGAGCTCTGCAGCTGCCAGCCCCTGACTCCTTGTAGCACTGCTCCCACAGAGCTCCTGATGTTCTTTTCCTATATCTGCTTCTCTGTCTCTACTTCTTCTCTACTCACTAACCCTGCCTCAGCCCCAGGTTTATATAGGGGAAGTTCTTCCCCTCCCAGGACTGGGCAGGAGGTGCGGCATGCATAGGATTCCTGACCAAGAGACCTCCCACCTGCTCTCAGACATAACATTGCTGTTACTGTGGAAACCAGACCCCTGGGGTGCCACAGAAACAGATGGGAGGATATGTAACATGAGTGGAGGAAACGTGTGGTGTGTGCATGTCACCTTCGATCCGCTCATGAGAACAGTGTATTTTCTGGCTAATCACCTGCAATGTTCAGGTCTGGTATAATAGGGCTGAGAGTCCACAAGAAGAGGCTCTCTCTGCTCCTGGGAAAACTGCTGTGAGTAAAGCAATTGTTTGGGTTAAGAGCTGTGAACGAGGCCGAGCTCTGGTGAGTCAGGACTTTGTAAAATTGGTTGTAACCAGTAGTACCAAACCTGCCTCGTATGAATTGTGCCTTGGAATACCTGAAGCACATGTCTGGTCCACCTTATTCTCTAATCCTGTCACAATATATAAATAGTTACATATATATAGATTTTTATATTTACTTATATAAATAAAATATGCAAGTGTGTATGTGTGTGTATATAATATACATATATATATATATATATATATATATATATATAGTGCAGACCAAAAGTTTGGACACACCTTCTCATTTAAAGATTTTTAAATCTAGACAACCTCTTGAAGCTCATCAAGAGAATGCCAAGAGTGTGCAAAGCTGTCATCAAAGCAAAAGGTGGCTACTTTGAAGAACCTAGAATATAAGACATATTTTCAGTTGTTTGACACTTTTTTGTTAAGTATATAATTCCACATGTGTTATTTCATAGTTTTGATGCCTTCAGTGTGAATGTACAGTTTTCAAAGTCATGAAAATACAGAAAAATCTTTAAATGAGAAGGTGCGTCCAAACTTTTGGTCTGTACTGTATATATATATATATATATATAAGACAGCACTATTTAATCATTACTCACTAGCAGGTGCCAGGCCTCCAAGCAGTCTGTCCAAACTGTTGCATATCAATGGAAAGTATATCAAAAGGCAGCACTCCAAAAATTCGTTAGAAAAAATGGACTTTAATGAGCCCAAGAAGCAACGTTTCGGTTCATAGAACCTTTTTCAAGCAGAGTTCAAATGCATATGGTGCAATATATATAGTTACAAACAGTGATTCCATAATTACAATTAATTTATACAAAACCATGATTTCACAAAGAAAGTGCAAAAGTGCATATCTCAAAATAATATTAAAATTACATACATAGTGATACATTTTAAACAGATACATTATTATCATCAATATCATGATCCATAACTCTCATAAAGTGACAAGTGCTTTGATTGATAATTATTAGTGCCAGGTGTACATTGTAAATAATACATATGAGGGTGCGACTCACCCCGCAGCAATCATGCATAACCACACATCCTACTTCCTCCACGCTGTTCTCGGCGTCTCAGAATCCAATCTGCGCATGTCTCCCATGGGACCCACATTGTTTTGTCACATGACCGGGGCAAACCTAGTCCGCCCATATCGTGACATCACCGGGCAAGCGCTTTACACTTCTAACACTACGGTCGCTATCTTTTTAATTGGCAAACTCCACCAGAAGATTATTTTCAAATATGAACAAAATGTGCACTCAAATAATTAATCCTATCCTCTATTAACTGCAAGAACGCGCCCACTTTTCATTATCAGGGACACCATCCTATTCATAATTTCTCAATTTATTTATATTATAATAACAGTATCCATACGGTAATTCCTATGTCCATAAATGAACGGAGAGATAATATATTAATACATAACCCAAACACCCTTCCATGGAATTCCCTATCCCTAGGTTCATCCATGGAGTGAAATTAAGAGGTCAGAGGAGGAACCTTCCTCAGGTCCCCACCCCTTTCCCAATCTCAGGCGATAATTGGGAATACATTATAGTTCAATTCTCTCCATAAACAGGAATACCATTTCATAATGTAGAAATATATTTTTATAACTTCATTAGGTGGAAACTTGAATATTTTCAACTACTATATATATAAAGAAAACATTTTTTTAAGAAAAAATCCATTCCCAGAGGAAGTCTCCCTTTCTTTATACGCATGTTGCAGCAGGTCGCGTCGACTCCACAAAATATCATAGTGAGAGTGATTGATCTGCAAGAAACCAAAAATATCCATATATAAATATATTAAAATATAAAAATCCAATTATATTTAAAATACCCCAAATTTCATACACTGCTGATGTCTGAACATACTCCTCAGGTGATACCTGCTGTAATAAATTCAGCATTCAGTCCATTTGGCTTCAACGTATTCAAGTTATGGATCCACTCAAGTTCCTTTCTTTTTAATAATCGTATTCTATCTCCACCCCGTCTTTGTAAAGGGACCGCATCTATAATTCTAAATCTTAATTGTATCACAGTATGTCCCGCCTCCACAAAATGCTTTGATACAGGTAAGTCCATCCTCTTTTTTCTAATGGAATGTCTATGATTATTCATGCGAGTTTTAAAATCGCACATAGTTTCTCCTATATACCAAAGTGAGCAGGGGCACTCTAACAGATATATTATATAGTCAGAATCACATGTAAAAAAATTTTTTATGTTGTATACTTTTTGAGTTTTTGGATGAAGAAACCGATCACCTTTTAACATAAACGGGCAGTTGACACATGAAAGACATGGATAACAACCCTTTCTACCTCTACCCTTAATGAATGTCTGAGTCACAGTTTTAGAGGGGCCAATATCTGAATGTACTAGTACATCTTTAATATTTTTATTTCTTCTATAAGAAAAAAGAGGGGGATTTTTAAATTCTGGCACATCCGGGAAACATCTATTTAACATTTTCCAATGACTCCTGTCTATATTTGCCACCTGTTCACTCTCTTCACCATATGTCGATACCATAGGTATTCTATCATCCTTATTATTTTTGGTCATTTTATTCAGAATAATATCCCTATTTAATCCACTGACTTTTTTTTCCTGTTTATTTAACAGTCTCTGAGGGTAACCTCTTGACCTAAGTTTTTTCGTAAGTTTCTGTGCACTCTTATACAGGCCCTCCTCACTACTCTTTATTCTTTTAATTCTTAAATATTGGCTAAAAGGTAATGATTCTATCATGCGTTTTGGGTGGTGACTGTTATACCTCAGGAAATCATTTCGATCCGTCGGTTTAATGAAGAGGGAGGTCAATAATTTTCCATTTTCCTGTGTGATAAAAACATCCAAAAACTGAATAGATTTACATGAACTCACCAATGTAAATTTGACAGTCCTATCGACCTGATTCAAATATCCATAAAAATCCTCCAGTTCCCCTTGTGTACCTGTCCAGAGGAGGAAGACGTCATCTATGTATCGCCACCACGCCATGACATGTCTAAAGTGGTGGGACACATAGGCAAAGTACTCCTCCAATGTAGCCATAACAATATTTGCAGAAGCAGGGGCCATATTGGCCCCCATCGCGGTTCCACATTTCTGGAGGAAATATTCATCACCAAATAGGAAAT